>NC_083243.1:12086998-12169580 GCF_032191835.1 Heteronotia binoei | reverse complement strand
CCTCCCTCCCTCTCTGTCTCTCTCTCTCTCTCGCTCTGAGCTCAGATCGAGGTTTTCACCGAAATCTACTCAATTAAGCTTTTTTTTTCTTCTCAAAGATCCATTGGAGTGAGAGACTTTGGCGGAAAAAGATTCTCCACTTCATGCCAAAGTTAATTACTAGTTTGTTTAGCTTACAACAATCCCTCCTCTCTCCAAGTATTTCTAAAAGTCTCCGAAATCTACAGGGTGGTGTGTTTTCTTCTTCTTCTTCTAAATCTAATTAGCCCAAGTGCTAATTGTTGTGGGGGGGGGGGATAGATGAATAAAATCACTTCAGGCGTGGAATGATAGAGGGGCGGTCGAGGTGTGCGGGGGGGGGGGCGGGGGGGTACACGCACTCCCCTTCTTTGGGCATTTTGATTCTGAAGTTTTGGGAGGCAGGTTATTTGGTTGGTTGGTTGGGGGGTGGGTGGATTTTGCAATTGCAAATTAAAATAAATTAAAAAGCTGGGGAGCATAGAGATACTGCTTTGTCCCGAAAACGGGGGCGGCGGGGGGGGGGAATCTTTGTTAGCAAGTTTTTTTGTTTGTTTTAAGCCGAGGGGTCTTTTGTGTCTTTAAAAACTGGCTCCACCAACTTTGGTGGGAGACAATTCGCTATTTGTTAAGCCAAGACGAATCTCCCCGCTATCGCCCTTTGGGGTAAAGGGGGAGAGAGGTATTGGAGGCATGGGGGGGGGGGGTCAGTGTATGTATGTATGTATGTATTTATCTATTTATTTATTTATTTTTGTTAATTTGTATTCCGCCCTTTCCCGCGAACGGGCTCAGGGCGGATTACAACAAAAGCGAAAACAATCAAAAACAACAAGCCAAAACCACAGGATGCAGGAAAACATCCCCTGTCGCTTTTGCAAAGGGTGAGGGCGGGGGGAGAACGCATGTCGACCTTCAGCGACCCCCACCCCACCCCCCAACCTCCCCTGGATAGGGCGATTTTGCCAGACTTGCCGGTCAATGTCTCCAAAAGCCCCTTTCTCTTCCCAAGACGACGGCTTAACGGGGCTGGGGCTGGCCTAGGAGCGGGGTTGGGGGTGGTCCCCCCCTCTCTCTCCCCTCCCCCAGCCCCCTCGCCCCTAAGAAAGGCTTCTTTCTGCGTTGTTGTTTTCTAGACGCCAGATGTCAGCTCCCCCCAGTCGAGGCTCCGACGTCCAAAGCTCTTGAAGAAGAAAGAGAAGAAGAAGAAGAAGAAGCAGAGAGAAAGAGAGACAAGAGAAAGAGAGGAGGGGGGAGAGAGAAGTCAAGACAAGGGGGGGAGCTCCGGGACTCGCCTCTTCCCCTCTTGCGTTCTCTCCCCCCCGGGGGGATTTTTGCCATTTTCCCTCCGCCCCGTCCCAACTTTAGCATGATGTCTTATCTCAAGCAACCTCCGTACGCCGTCAACGGCCTCAGTCTCACCACCTCCGGCATGGATCTCCTCCACCCCTCGGTCGGCTACCCGGGTAAGCAAGGTGGGGGGGATCCAAGGCGGGGGGGGGGCTGCTTTGGAAGGTTTGGAGGAGGGGGAGTGGAGAGGAAAGGGGCTGTCCGGGGTTTATTCTCCCCTAAGACAGCCAGTTTGGTGCAGTGGTTAAAGTGCGCAGACTCTTCTCTGGGAGAATCGGGTTTGATTCCCCGCTCCTCCACTCGCAGCTGCTGGAATGGCCTTGGGTCAGCCAGAGCTCTGGCAGAGTTGTCCTTGAAAGCGCAGCTGCTGGGAGAGCTCTCTCAGCCCCACCTACCTCACAGGGTGTCTGTTGGAGGGGGGAGGGAGGTACAGAAGCTTGTGACCGCTCTGAGCCTCTGAGGCTAAATGATGCACTTTCAATCCACTTCCAATGCACTTTCCAACTGGATGTTGCCGGTTCACACAGTAAAATCCAGTTGCAAACTGCATTGAAAGTGGATTGAAAGTGCATTTATTTAGTGTGTGTGATCGTCGCCTGAGATTCAGAGTATGGGGTGGGGTACAATTCCAGTTTCTTCTTCTTCTTCTTCTTCTTCTTCTTCTTCTTCTTCTTCTTCTTCTTCGAGGGGGGTTAAGTCTCAGTGCAATGGGGATGTCTTGATTCTCTTCCCCCCCCTTCATGGTTGGGGGGGGGTGGATTTTGCAATCAGACCCTCGGTCCATCAAAGTCAGTCTTGTCTACTAGACTGGCAGCGGCTCTCTAGGGTATCCAGCTGAGGTTTTTCACATCTATTTGCTCCTGGACCCTTTTTGGTTGGAGCTGCCAGGGATTGAACCGGGGAACTTCTGCTTACCAAGCAGATGCTCTACCACTGAGCCACCATCCCTCCCCCAAGCCACCAGCTGATTTGAGTGATTTAAGGAGACAAATGCCTTCTACAAGCTGGTTGATGGGGTGGCGGGGGCTTCAAGAGCCACACACTATGTGTGAAAGAGCACATGTGGCTCCCGAATCTCAGTTTGGCCACCCCTGGCTTAGAGGGAATACTGCCCATGAGTGAATTACACACACACACACACACACATACACACACACCTCTTTGAAGGGAGCATGGGAATAGCTTTTTTGAAGCTCGGTCTTAAAACAGTTCAACCCAAGCGCCCTGTTCCAGGGGCCTACTCCTGAGCAAGCGCGGATCCTTCCGGATTGCAGCCCTTACTCTGCCCAGAGACCTGATAGGAAGGGCTTTAAAACTGGGGGGCCAGATTGTTTTCTCTCCAGGCCAGCCTTTCTGGCTTGCGGAGGGAACCTTGACTTCCTACCAAAACGGCAGCTTTGACAAGGAGATCCCTTCCCAGACATGCTGAAGTTTCAGCAGGCTGACTCGGAAGTCAGAGCTGCCCTTGTGACTTCTTTCCGAGGACTTCAAGGCGCCGCAGGACTCGAACCCCGCTCTTCTATTGCAGGCCAACATGGCTGCTACTACCCTCTGAAACCCAACTTGTGGCTGAGTTATGGGAGAGGCAGCTTTGGAAGTGGTGTTTACTCGGGAGGAAACCCCACTGGATTCCGGAGCTTTCCTCCAAGGCCAAAGACATAGAATCATAGAGTTGGAAGGTACCTCCAGGGTCATCTAGTCCAACCCCCTGCACAATGCAGGAAACTCACAAAGACCTCCCCCGAAATCTGGTACCTCCAGCTTCCATTCCTGGTTGAACTGGGTCTGGTGGGTCAACCCTGAGAAAGCACAGATGGGTTAGGGCAGGGGTGGCCAAACCGTGGCTCAGGACCCATGCGCGGCTCTTTCACACCTATTAGCTGCGATCACAAGCAATAAATAATGCACTTTAAACCCAGTCTCAATGCACTTTCCAACTGGATGTTACTGTGTGGACTGGCAAAATCCCGTTGGAAAGTGCATTGCAAGTGGGTTTAAAGTGCATTATTTAGTGAGTGTGATCAAATGCCTTCTCCAAGCCGGCTGACAGAGAGCCACACTATGACTGCAATCACACACGCTAAATAATGCACTTCCAACGCATTTTCAAATTGGATTTTACTGTGTGAACTGGCAACATCCAGTTGGAAAGTGCATTGCAAGTGGATCGAAAGTGCATTATTTAGAGTGTGTGATTAAATGCCTTCTCCAAGCCGGCTGACAGAGAGCCATACTATGACTGCAATCACACACACTAAATAATGCACTTCCTACGCATTTTCAAATTGGATTTTACTATGTGAACTGTCAACATCCAGTTGGAAAGTGCATTGGAAGTGGATTGAAAGTGCATTATTTAGAGCGTGTGATTAAATAATATACCGAGTCCGGTACAAGGTGCTGGTTATCACCTTTAAAGCCCTATATGGCTTGGGACCTGTCTACCTGAAGGACCGTCTTTCCCCGCACGTTCCCCAGAGAGTACTGAGGTCGGGAACACAAAATCTCCTTACTATCCCTGGGCCGAAGGAAGCGCGGTTGAAGTCCACCAGAGAAAGGGCTTTCTCTGTTATGGCCCCTACATGGTGGAATCAGCTGCCGGAAGAGGTGAGGGCCCTGCGGGACCTTGTTCAGTTCCGCAGGGCCTGTAAGACGACCCTCTTCCGGCTAGCCTATACTTAGCTTGAGAATTTTACTGTAACTTGCTGGATTCCTTTTATATATAGCTGAAATATTTATGTGTATTAATAACTAGGGTTTTATCTGTTTTATCTGTTTTATCTGTTTTAAATATGGATCCCTTTATATGTGTAATTTTGATGGATCTACTATTGGAAGCCGCCCTGAGCCACTTGTGGGAAGGGCGGGGTATAAATCTTAAATAAATAAATAAATAAATAAATAAATAAATAAATAAATAAATGCCTTCTCCAAGCCGGCTGACAGAGGGCCACACTATGACTGCAATCACACACACTAAATAATGCACTTTCAATGCATTTTCAAATTGGATTTTACTGTGTGAACTGGCAACATCCAGTTGGAAAGTGCATTGAAAGTGCATTATTTAGAGTGTGTGATTAAATGCCTTCTCCAAGCCGGCTGACAGAGGGCCACACTATGACTGCAATCACACACACTAAATAATGCACTTTCAACGCATTTTCAAATTGGATTTTACTGTGTGAACTGGCAACATCCAGTTGGAAAGTGCATTGGAAGTGGATTGAAAGTGCATTATTTAGTGATTAAATGCCTTCTCCAAGCTGGCTGACAGAGAGCCACACTATGACTGCATCACACACACTAAATAATGCACTTCCAACGCATTTTCAAACTGGATTATACTGTGTGAACTGGCAGCATCCAGTTGGAAAGTGCATTGGAAGTGGATTGAAAGTCAGGACTGGATCTACATGTTTTTTGAGGGGGGGGCAAAATTAAAAAATGGCACCCCCTTATGGGCCATTCTATCTTACGGTCCCATAGAATATAATGGACTCCATACCCAATTTGGCACCTCCCCCTCCTTCGGCGCCCAGGGCAAGCACCCCCCTCTGCCCCCCCCCCCGATCCAGCCCTGTTGAAAGTGCATTATTTAGTGTGTGTGATCACATTCATAGTGTGGCTCTCTGTCAGCCAGCTTGGAGAAGGCATGCGATAAGCAGAGGGTTGGACTAGAGGGCCTGTATGGCCCCTTCCAACTCTATTATTCTTCAAATCATTTCACCAAGCCAGCCAGCGGCTTGGAGAATGGATTTAAAGTTGCTTTCTTTCCACCTCTTCTCCCCTTCCTCTGCCTCCCGCCTATTTACCTGCCCGCCTTCTCTCCCTCCCAGCTCTCCAACATCTGTTTATTCTGTGTGGCTCTTACTTGAAGCAAGTTTTGCCACCCCTGGGTTAGGGGGTGGGAGGAACCGGGTAGAAATGCTCCGTCTCTGGCTTTGCCCTAAGACTTGCATGGCTTTCTCCTCCAGCCACCCCTCGCAAGCAGCGGAGGGAACGCACCACCTTCACCCGGGCTCAGCTGGACGTCTTGGAGGCCCTCTTCGCCAAGACTCGCTACCCGGACATCTTCATGCGGGAAGAGGTGGCGCTCAAAATCAACCTCCCGGAGTCCAGAGTCCAGGTAGGCAGAGGAGGAGGGCTGGAGAGTTTCTTGCCTGGATTCCCTTCTTTTCCAAATTGATAAAAAGCAATGTCAAGTTGTAGCCTAGGGACCAATACAGCCAGGGGTGTTAAACATGCAATTCGGGGGCCAAATCAGGCCCCCGGAGGGCTCCTATCAGGCCCCCGAGCAACTGGCTGTCATCTGCTTCCTTCTCCCTCCCTCTTGCTTCCTTCTGCATCACAGCTTGCTTTGCAAGGCTTGCTCGATCGCACAGCAGAGCTACAAAGCAAAACCTCTATTTTCTCCTTTGGTTGAGACTCCTCCCTTGGGGAGGAAAGGGGGGGGGATAGCTTGCTTTGCCGGGCTCTCTCAATTGCACAGCAGAGCTACTGAGCCAAGGCTCTCTTCCTTCTATTGGCTGAGGCTCCTCCCCCCCATCCCCTGGGAAAGGAGGAAAGAGCTAGAGCTTCCTTTGCCCAGTTCCCTAGATCTCCTGGGAGAGATACAAAGAAAACAGCTTTAAGACCAATGAGTGCTACCGTTTTAAGCATGTTTTTACATACATGTATATATGTATGTATATATGTATGTATGTATGTATGTATATATGTATGTATGTATGTATGTATGTATATATATGTTTTTGTCTGTGTTCTTTATATAATTTATATCTCTGCTACCTAATCTCAAATACATACACACATGGCCTGGCCTGACAAAGCTTGGCCCAACAAGGTCTCATCTATGTCAGATCTGGCCCCACTCCTCCACTTGCACCTGCTGGAATGGCCTTGGGTCAGCCATAGTTATCACAGAGTTGGTCCTTGGAAGGGCAGCTTTTGGGAGGGCTCTCTCAGCCCCACCCACCTCACAGAGTGTCTGTTGCGGGGGAGGAAGGGAAAGGAGATTGTGAACCACTCTGAGACTCTTCAGAGTGGAGGGTGGGATATAAATCCAATATCATCTTCTTCTTCTTAACTTCAATAAAAAATGGTTCAAAGTCCAACTCCTGTTCTAGAGCTGTGCTCTAAGACTTTCTTTCCACAGAAGCCCAAACTCAGGAACACAGAAGCCCAAACCCCACCCGCCTCACAGGGTGTCTGTTGTGAGGGAGGAAGGGAAAGGAGATTGTAGGCCGCTCTGAGACTCTGTCCTTGGAAGAGCAGCTGCTGTGAGAGCCCTCTCCAGCCCCATCCACCTCACAGGGTGCCTGTTGTGGGGGAGGAAGGGAAAGGAGATTGTAGGCCGCTCTGAGACTCTGTCCTTGAAAGGGCAGCTGCTGTGAGACCCCTCTCAGCCCTACCCAACTCACAGGGTGTCTGTTGTGGGGGAGGAAGGGAAAGGAGATTGCAGGCCACTCTGAGACTCTGTCCTTAAAAGGGCAGCTGCTGTGAGAGCTCTCTCAGCCCCACCCACCTCATAGGATGTTTGTTGTGGGGGCAGAAGATAAAGGAGATCGCGAGCCTCTCTGAGACTCTCGAGTGGAGGGTGGAATATAAATCCAATGTCGTCTTCTTCATAACTAATGAGTTTGACACCCCTGCTCTAAGCTGTGCGCAAAAACTCTACTTCGTGAGCTCTTGGCATTAAAGTTGTGAGCTCTTGCGTCGGTGAGTTGGCACGGCCTTTTTTCCTGAGCTAAGTGTTGAATTAATTTGTTTTAAATTCAGTGGTGAGGAGGTTGCATAAATGGAGACGAGATTTATGCTTATCAAAATAAATAAAGCTTACCAGTATAAAACGTCAGGGAAAGGTACTTGGGATAGAAGGAAGAAAACAATGCATTCTACGTTGCTTAACACCACCTTACAGCCGCTTGACTACTTCTAAGAATGAAGCAGGAGCTAAGACCAACAAACTTTTTATTCAGAATGTAAGCTTTTATATGCATGCACACTTCTTCAGACAAGTGTGAACATATACTAAACCCATCTTCCACTATATTTTAATGTATTTTTTTCTAACGGTAAAGATAAAGGTAGTCCCCTGTGCAAGCCCCAGTCGTTTCCGACTCTGGGGTGACATCGCTGTATGACGTTTTCACGGCAGACTTTGTTACGGGGTGGTTTGCCGTTGCCTTCCCCCGTCATCTACACTTCCTCCCCAGTAAGCTGGGGACTCCTTTGACCGACCTCGGAAGGATGGAAGGCTGAGTCAACCTGGAGCCGGCTACCTGAACCAGCTTCCACCGGGATCGAACTCAGGTCGTGAGCAGAGGGCTCCGACTGCAGGACTGCACCTTTACCACTCTGCGCCACGGGGCAAACTAGAACAATGTATATGTTTATGTTACCTGTTAAAAGGTAAATTAGTTGGACCGGAAAAACTTCTGGGAAAGAAACGCCTTCATTTTGACCCAGGCTTTTGAGCAATAGAATCATTAACAGACATTCTCACATTCTCTGACATGTTACTGTTTTATTGGTTTCCCACTTTAATGCAACCCAGATCAAAGCTCATCTTCTGCAGTCTTCTAAATCTGCAGTCTTCTTTCGCAGTCTTCTAAACAGCCAACATCCCTTGTCAGAGTATGTCAACGCAAAAAAATGTTATTCTGATAGACTATTCTAAAAGTGTAGTCCCGTGGCGCAGACTGGTAAAGCTGCAGTACCGCAGTCGGAGGTCTCTGCTCATGACCTGAGTTCGATCCCGGCGGAAGCTGGGTTCAGGTAGCCGGCTCAAGGTTGACTCAGCCTTCCATCCTTCCGCGGTCGGTCAAAGGAGTCCCCAGCTTGCTGGGGGAAAAGTGTAGATGACCGAGGAAGGCAACGGCAAACCACCCCGTAACAAAGTCTGCCGTGAAAACATCATAAGGCGATTTCACCCCAGAGTCGGAAACGACTGGTGCTTGCACAGGGGACTACCTTTACCTTTTTATTCTAAAAGAGAAATACATTGCAATACTGTGTGTATATTTAGCCATACTTGGTAAAAGTGAGTTTAGCATATGTAATGAGATTTTTAAAAACCCAATAGCTTTAGAGCAGGGGTGGCCAACGGTAGCTCTCCAGATGTTTTTTTGCCTACAACTCCCATCAGCCCCAGCCAGCATGGCCAATGGCTGGGGCTGATGGGAGTTGTAGGCAAAAAACATCTGGAGAGCTACCGTTGGCCACCCCTGCTTTAGAGGGAACACTGCTAAGGACCCTGTAGGTTTTTTAAGGCGAGAGATGCTCAGAGGTGGTTGGCTGTTGCCTACCTCCGCTTAGCAAATCCAGACTTTCTTGGTGTTCCCCCATCCAGACAGGAACCAAGGCAGAACCAGCTTAGCTTCTGAGCTCTGACGACGTTGGGAATGGCCTGGGCTCTCCTTCCAGATTAGCCACGGAAAACCCCGCAGTTTGGAGAGCCAGTTTGGTGTAATGGTTAAGTGCGCGGACTCTTATCTGGGAGAACCGGGTTTGATTCCCCACTCCTCCATTTGCAACTGCTGGGATGGCCTTGGGTCAGCCATAGCTCTGGCAGAGGTTGTCCTTGAAAGGGCAGCTGCTGTGAGAGCCCTCTCCAGCCCCACCCACCTCAGAGGGTGTCTGTTGTGAGGGAGGAAGGGAAAGGAGATTGCAGGCCGCTCTGAGACTCTGTCCTTGGAAGGGCAGCTGCTGTGAGAGCCCTCTCCAGCCCCACTCACCTCACAGGGTGTCTGTTGTTGGGGAGGAAGGGAAAGGAGATTGTAGGCTGCTCTGAGAGTCTGTCCTTCAAAGGGCAGCTTCTGGGAGAGCCCTCTCCAGCCCCACCCGCCTCACAGGTTGCCTGTTGTGGGGGAGGATGGGAAAGGAGATTGTAGGCCACTCTGAGACTCTGTCCTTGAAAGGGCAGCTGCTGAGGGAGCCCTCTCAGTCCCACCCACCTCACAGGGTGTCTGTTGTGGGAGAGGGAGATAAAGGAGATTGTGAGCCGCCCTGAGACTCTTCGGAGTGGAGGGCAGGATATAAATCCAATATCTTCTTCTTCTCATTCCTACACCTGGCCAGTTCTAAGGGGATCCAAAAGTTGGGGGTGGAGGTCAATGCTCCCTCTAAGGCAGCGGTCCCCAACCTTTTTGGCACCAGGGACCAGTTTTGTGGAAGACAATTTTTTCCACGGACCGGTGGGGGCAGCAATGGTTTTGGGATGTGCATTTTATTTCTATTAGTTTGATGTAGCGGTTAAATGCACAGACTCTTATGTGGGAGTTCTGGGTTTGATTCCCCACTCCTCCATTTGAAGCTGCTGGAGGGGCCTCGGGTCAACCATAGCCCTGGCAGAGTTGTCCTTGAAAGAGCAGTTTCTGTCAGAGCTCTCTCAGCCCCAACCGCCTCACAGGGTGTCTATTGTGGGGGAAGAAGATAAAGGAGATTGTAAGCTGCTCTGGGACTCTGACTCAGAGAGAAGGGTGGGATATAAATCTGTGGTCTTCTTATTCTCCTTCTCCTTCCTTCCCAAACCCCACCTTCCCTAGGGTCTCTTGGGTTAGCCATAAATCTCGCAGAGCTTTCCTTGAAAGGGCAGTTTCTGTCAGAGCTCTCTCAGCCCCACCTGCCGCAAAGGGTGTCTGTTGTGGGGGAAGAAGATAAAGGAGATTATACGCCACTCTGTGACTCTGAAATTCAGGGTGAAGGAAAGGTCCCCTGTGCAAGCACCAGTCGTTTCCGACTCTGGGGTGATGTTGCTTTCACAACGTTTTCACAGCAGACTTTTTACGGGGTGGTTTGCCATTGCCTTCCCCAGTCCTCTACACTTTCCCCCACCCCCGACAAGCTGGGGACTCCTTTGACCGACCTCGGAAGGATGGAAGGCTGAGTCAACCTTGGGCCGGCTACCTGAATCCAGCTTTTGCTGGGATAGAACTCAGGTCGTGAGCAGAGAGTTCAGATCACAGTACTGCAGTACTGCTGCTTTAGCACTCTGCGCCACGGGGCTGCTTTCAGGGTGAAGGGTGGGGTATAAATCCAATCATCTTCTTCTACTTCATCGCAAGGACAGTGGTGGTGGTGGAAAGTGCCAGCAAGTCACAGCTGACTAATGGTGACCCTGTTAGGGCTTTCAAGGCAAGAGTTCGACAGAGGTGGTTTTGCCATTGCCTGCCTCTGCATAGCAACCTTGGACTTCCTGGGAGGTCTCCCACCCAAGTCCCAACCAGGGACAAACCTGCTTGGCTTCTAAGATGTGATGAGATCGAGCTAGCTTGGGTCATCCAGGTCAAGGCAAGAGACGTTCAGAGGTGGTTTGCTGTGGCCTTTCCACTGCATAGAAACCCTGGGCTTCCTTGGTGGTCTCCCATCCAAGTACCCACCAGGGCTGACCCTGCTTAGGTTCTGAGATGTGATGAGATGGAGCTAGCTTGGGCTATCCTGGTCAAGGCAAGAGATGTTCAGAGGTGGTTTTCCATTGCCTGCCTCTGCATAGGAACCCTTGACTTCCTTGGTGGTCTCCCATCCAAGTACCAACCAGGCCCAACCCTGCTTAGCTTCTAAGATGTGATGAGATGGAGCTATCTTGGGCCATCCGGACCAAGGCAAGAGACATTCAGAGGTGGTTTTGCCATTGCCTGCCTCTGCGTAGCAACCCTGGGCTTCCTTGGTGGTCTCCCATCCAAGTACCCACCAGGCCCAACCCTGCTTAGCTTCTGAGATGTGATGAGATGGAGCTAGCTTGGGCCATCCGGGTCAAGGCAAGAGATGTTCAGAGGTGGTGGGCCATTGCCTGCCTTTGTGTAGCAACCCTCGACTTCCTTGGTGGTCTCCTATCCAACTAACCAGGGTTGACCCTGCTCAGCTTCTGAGACCTGACGAGACTGGGCTAGTCTGGGCCCTCCAGGTCAAGGCTTAGTAGGAACTTGCCTGCTATTCTCTTTTCGGTGTTGTGGTGAAATGTGCGGACTCTTATCTGAGAGAACCGGGTTTGATTCCCCACTCCCCCCCCCCACTTGCACCTGCTGGAATGGCCTTGGGTCAGCCATAGCTCTCCTAGAAGTTGTCCTTGAAAGGGCAGCTGCAGTGAGAGCCCTCTCAGCCCCACCCATCTCACAGGGTGTCCGTTGTGGGGCGAGAAGATATAGGACAGGGGTGGCCAACGGTAGCTCTCCAGATGTTTTTTGCCTACAACTCCCATCAGCCCCAGCCATTGGCCATGCTGGCTGGGGCTGATGGGAGTTGTAGGCAAAAACATCTGGAGAGCTACCGTTGGCCACCCCGACATAGGAGATTGTAAGCCGATATAGGAGATTGTAAGCAACATTGCTGGCTGGGGCTGATGGGAGTTGTAGGCAAAAAACATCTGGAGAGCTACCGTTGGCCACCCCTGATATAGGAGATTGTAAGCAGCTCTGAGTCTCTGATTCAGAGAGAAGGGCGGGGTATAAATCTGCAGTCTTCTTCTTCTTTTTATCATGACTGTTTGCCACCCAGAGTCTGCTCGCGGAACGGGCGGCATATAAATCTAAAGTAAATAAATAAATGAAAACCCTGGTTGGTGTAAGGGTCGCTCTCTGCGAGCTTTTATTGTCCCCCCACCGCTTCTAAAAACCCACCTTGTGAAACCGACCAGTGACATTTCCATGTAGGGGAACGCATCCAGTTTTCAGTGGCTGAAACGATAGCTGATTGCTAGGGACCAGGGGTGGAATTCTAGCAGGAGCTCCTTTGCCTGTTAGGCCACCCCCCCCCCCCCGCTGTAGCCAGTCCTCCAAGAGCTTACAGAGCTCTTTTTTTGTAAGCTCTTGGAGGATTGGCTGCATCAGGGGTGTGTGGCCTAACATGCAAAGGAGCTCCTGCTAGAATTCCAACCCTGCTAGGGACGCCATCGCAGATTTTGCTCTTTGCGCCTGCATCCTCTCAGAGATTCTCGCACACTAAGATTTAAAGAATCTCGGAGATTCTCCCACCGTAAGATTTGAAGGCCTGTCTTTGTTTACATCAAGATAAGATTGCAAACAAGATCTGTCGCGGAGACTAAAACATTCTTCCTGGGGAACTGTTTTGACACCTCCTGTCTAGCGCTGTCAACACCCGTTAAACCATCTCAGGTCTCAAGAAAAGAGACTTGTGGTTTTCGAGACCATACCCCAAACGTAGCAATCCTATTTAACTGTCTACTTAGTTACTTGAACTATTTATCAGCCCACCAAGGAGGAGAACAAAATAATTCTTTTTTTTTTTTAAATCACTCACACATGCAAATAATATCTGAAGAAGTGAGCCGTGACACACGAAAGTTCCTTCCTTGCCACATATTTTGTAGTCTTTAAGGTGGAAGAAGAAGAGGAGGAGAAGGAGAATGATATTGGATTTATATCCCGCCCTCCACTCCAAATCTCAGAGTCTCAGAACGGCTCACAATCTCCTTTATCTCCCTCCCCCACAACAGACACCCTGTGAGGTGGGTGGGGCTCTCACAGCAGCTGCCCTTCCAAGGACAGAGTCTCAGAGCGGCCTACAATCTCCTTTCCCTTCCTCCCCCACAACAGGCACCCTGTGAGGTGGGTGGGGCTGAGAGAGCTCTCCCAGAACCTGCCCTTTCAAGGACAACTTCTGCCAGAGCTATGGCTGACCCAAGGCCATTCCAGCAGCAGCTGCAAGTGGAGGAGCGGGGAATCAAACCCAGTTCTCCCAGATAAGAGTCCGCGCACTTAACCACTACACCAAACTGGGATGAATTTTGCACTCGCCCTCCGATGCTCTGAGGTTCCTCTTTTCAGCGTGGCATCCTTCCAATTTCCCACTCTCTGGGGCTTCAGTTTGCATCGCCGTTTTTCTGCGGCCAAGAGAAGCTGGTTTTTAGCGGTTTCTCTTTGCCTCGCAAAAACAGCAATGCAAGCTGAAGCCCCGGAGCAGATAGTGGGAAATCGGAAGGACGCCGTGCCGAAAAGAGGCACCTCAGAGCAGCATAGGGTGAGTGTGAAATCAGTCAGACTCTTACCCTTTTTTACTGGCTAACATGGCTACCCACCTTTATCGACATCCAAATAATAGTTAGCGCATTTGGTCCAAAATCCAGGGGTTTGTGAAAGCAGGGACGGCCCTAGATTGTCCAGCACCCTAGGCAAGGTTAACTTCTGGTGCCCCCCCCCCACGCTAATAACATCACCAAGTCACACGGGGGCACCCAATTTACCCCCAAAAGACTGGCACCCTAGGCAATCACTTAGTTTGCCTGGTAGGAGGGACGGCCCTGCATGAAATGGTCTGTGAAGGATATAGCTCTCACGGGAATTGTCCTTGAAAGGGCAGCTTCTGGGAGAGCTCTCTCAGCCCCACCTACCTTACAGGGTGTCTGTTGTGGGGGAAGAAGATAAAGGAGACTGTAAGCCACTTTGAGACTCTGATTCAGAGAGAAGGGTGGGGTATAAACCTACGGTTCTCTTCTGCTCCTCCTCCTCCTTCTCCTCCTCCTCCTTCTTCTTCTCCTCCTCCTCCTTCTCCTCCTCCTCCTCCTCCTTCTTCTTCTCCTTCTCTTCTCCCCACCTCACAGGGTGTCTGTTGCGGGGGAGGAAGGGAAAGGAGACTGTAGGCCGCTCTGAGACTCTTCGGAGTGGAGGGCGGGATATAAATCCAGTATCTTTCATCTACCTCACAGGGCGTCTGTTATGGGGGAGGAAGGGATAGGAGATTGTGAGCTGCTCTGGGACTCTTCGGAGTGGAGGGCGGCATATCAATCCAATATCTTCATCTACCTCACAGGGTGGCTGTTGTGGGGGAGGAAGGGAAAAGAGATTGTGAGCCGCTCTGAGACTCTTCGGAGTGGAGAGCGGGATATAAATCCAGTATCTTCATCTACCTCACAGGGTGTCTGTTGTGGGGGAGGAAGGTAAAGGAGATTGTGAGCCGCTCTGGGACTCTTTGGAGTGGAGGGCGGGATATAAATCCAATATCATCATCATCATCCTCATCATCTTCTTCTTCTCCTTCTCCTCCTCCTCCTTCTCTTTCTTCCCAATCGCCTAGTTTGCCTAGCGGCAGGACCAGCCCTGGGCCCTGATCTCATTATAGGGAGATGTTGCCAACCCTGAAGAGAGCCTGTGTGTGTGTCCCCGTTTGGCTGTCTCAGCCTGCATGGAAGGGAGTTTTGCACTTTTGCACAAGGCTGTGGCCCCAGAAGGTCAGACCAGAACTGACAGGCTGACATTAAATCAAAAGAATTTCCGGCTCAACATGAGGAAGAACTTCCTGACAGAGAGCAGCTCCTCAATGGAAGGGGCTACCTTTGGGGGGGGGGGGTAGAGAACCAGTTTGGTGTAGTGGTGAAGTATGCAGACTCTTCTCTGGGAGAACCGGGTTTGATTCCCCACTCCTCCACTTGCAGCTGCTGGAATGGCCTTGGGTCAGCCATAGCTCTCGCAGAGCTGTCCTCGAAAGGGCAGCTTCCGTCAGACCTCTCTCAGCCCCACCCACCTCACCGGGTGTCTGTTGTCGGGGGAGAAGGTATAGGAGATTGTAAGCCGCTCTGAGTCTCTGATTCAGAGAGAAGGGCGGGGTATAAATCTGCAGTCGTCGTCTTCTTCTTTGGAGGTTTTCAAACAGAGGCTAGCTGGCCCTCTGACAGCAATGCTGATTCTGTGAACGAGGCAGACCATGCGAAGGAGTGCAGGGTGGGTTGCATCAGCGCTTTGCTCCCACGGCCCTTTCTCCCACGCCCAGGGAAATACCGTTTGCCACTTTGCAGCAATTCTTCTCCAGGCGAGCTTGAGAGATCCTAGAGGTTTTCTACCTTCCTTTGGGCATAGAGGAGGGCTCCCTGGGGGAGGAAGACGGCTGTGAGCCCTGTTCCCTCTAAGCTGAGTTAGTGTGAGCTAGCTCACAGTTTTGGTCATTAACATTTTATTGGCGTTTTCCCAATACAAAACAAACAAGATCGCAACGGAACAAGGATGCAAACATAACATTGCAGCGCAGTAAATAATATCGACTCTAGCTAAGTAAGAAGTACGTATGAACAAGCTGTAAAGCATATCGGACAAGAGCAGAACAGCAGCATTATGTATAAAGAAGAAAATAAATGATGGGAAACATAGGAAGCCGATTAATATGAAGTTATGCAAGATGCCATAGTCAATCCATTATGGAATGTAAAGGTTACCAGCGTAAAGAGTAATGTACGCTACTACTATTATAAAGTCTACCTTCCTCAACAGTCGTATGCACCTTCTGCAAGATGTACACCACGACTAGCACAAACAGAATTTTATTTTTTATTTATTTATTTATTTATTTATTTGGGATTTATATCCCGCCCTTCCCACAAGTGGCTCAGGGCGGCTTCCAGTAATAGATCCAACAAAATTACAGTATTTAAACATATAAAGGGATCAGCATTTAAAACAGATAAAAACAGATAAAACCATGGTTATCAATAAATATTAATAAATATTAATAAATATTTCAACTGTATATAAAAGAAAGAAAGAAATCCGGCAAGTTACATTAAAATTCTCAAGCTAGGTATAGGCTAGCCGGAAGAGGGTCGTCTTACAGGCCCTGCGGAACTGTACAAGGTCCCGCAGGGCCCTCACCTCTTCCGGCAGCTGATTCCACCATGTAGGGGCCATAACAGAGAAAGCCCTTTCTCTGGTGGATTTCAAACGGGCTTCCTTCGGCCCAGGGATAGTAAGGAGATTTTGTGTTCCCGACCTCAGTACTCTCTGGGGAACGTGCGGGGAAAGACGGTCCTTCAGGTAGACAGGTCCCAAGCCATATAGGGCTTTAAAGGTGATAACCAGCACCTTGTACCGGACTCGGTATATTACTGGAAGCCAGTGCAGGGTCCGAAGACCCGGCTGAATGTGTTCCCACTTTGGGAGACCCAATAACAGCCGGGCCGCGGCATTCTGCCCACCTGAGCCTGAGAGGAGCCTGAGAGCCAGTTTGGTGTAGTGGTTAAGTGTGTGGACTCTTGTCTGGGAGAACAGGGTTTGATTCCCCCACTCCTCCACTTGCACCTGCTGGAATGGCCTTGGCTCAGCCATAGCTCTGGCAGAGGTTGTCCTTGAAAGGGCAGCCTCGGTCAGAGCTCTCTCAGCCCCACCCACCTCACAGGGTGTCTGTTGTGGGGGAGGAAAGAAAGGAGATTGTAGGCTGCTCTGAGACTCTGTTCTTGGAAGGGCAGCTGCTGGGAGAGCCCTCTCCAGCCCCACCCACCTCACAGGGTGTCTGTTGTGAGGGAGGAAGGTATATAGGAGATTGTGAGCCGCTCTGAGTCTCTGAATTCAGAGAGAAGGGCGGGGTATAAATCTGCAGTCGTCGTCGTCTTCTTCTTCAGCTCTGGCTGCCACTAACGACACATCGCTGGCTCAGCCATGGCAAAAAGAAAATGAAAAAAGAAGACTGCATGCCAGGAGCCCTGGAAGTCGGGAGGTAGTAACCCCACAGGCCCCCCTGAGCCAGTTTAGTGTAGTGGTTAAGTGTGCGGACTCTTATCTAGGAGAACCGGGTTTGATTCCCCACTCCTCCACTTGCACCTGCTGGAATGGCCTTGGGTCAGCCATAGCTCTGGCAGAGGTTGTCCTTGAAAGGGCAGCTGCTGGGAGAGCCCTCTCCAGCCCCACCCACCTCACATGGTGTCTGTTGTGGGGGAGGAAGGGAAAGGAGATTGTAGGCCGCTCTGAGACTCTGTCCTTGAAAGGGCAGCTGTTGTGAGAGCCCTCTCAGCCCCACCCTCCTCACAGGGTGTCTGTTGTGGGGGAGGAAGGGAAAGGAGATTGTAGGCCGCTCTGAGACTCTGTCCTTGAAAGGGCAGCTGTTGTGAGAGCCCTCTCAGCCCCACCCTCCTCACAGGGTGTCTGTTGTGGGGGAGGAAGGGAAAGGAGATTGTAGGCCGCTCTGAGACTCTGTCCTTGAAAGGGCAGCTGTTGTGAGAGCCCTCTCAGCCCCACCCTCCTCACAGGGTGTCTGTTGTGGGGGAGGAAGGGAAAGGAGATTGTAGGCCACTCTGAGACTCTGTCCTTGAAAGGGCAGCTGCTGGGAGAGCCCTTTCAGCCCCACCCACCTCACAGGGTGTCTTTTGTGGGGGAGGAAGGGAAAGGAGATTGTGAGCCGCTCTGAGATTCCTCGGAGTGGAGGGTGGGCTATAAATTCAATATCTTCATCTACCTCACAGGGTGTCTGTTGTGGGGGGGGGAAGGGAAAGGAGATTGTGAGCCGCTCTGAGACTCTTGGGAATGGAGGGCGGGATATAAATCCAATATCTTCTTCTTCCCTGTGGCTACAGGCCCGATTCTTCCCCATCTCCCCAAACGTTCTGTTCCATGTTGCAATCCCAGTAGATTCCAGCCTGACCTCCATCACATCCCCCCCCCAAAAAAAATCTTTTTGTGTGTGTTTGTGTGCTGTCAAGTTTAGGGTTGTCAATCCCCAGCTGGGGGCATGTGATCCCCCAGTTGAGAGGCCCTCCCCCCACTTCAGGGTCATTAGAAAGCAGGGGAGGAGGGTGGGAAATGTCTGCTGGGCACTCCGTTATTCCCTATGGAGACCAATTCCCATAGGGTATAATGGAGAATTGATCTGCAGGTAACTGGGGCTCTCTGGAAGCTGTATTTTGAGGTAAAGGCACCAAATTTACAACATAGCATCCAGTGCCTCTCCCCAAGCTACCCTCCAAGTTTCAAAAGGATTGGACCAGGAGGTCCAATTCTATGAGCCCCCAAAGAAGGTGCCCTATCCTTCATTATTTCCAATGGAGGGAAGGCATTTAAAAGGTGTGCCGTCCCTTTAAATGTGATGGCCAGAACTCCCTTTGGAGTTCAGTTGTGCTTGTCACAACCTTGCTCCTGGCACCACCCCCAAAGTCCCCAGATATTTCTGGAATTCGACTTGGTAACCCTAGTCAAGTTTCAGCCTCCTTATGGCAACTTCATGGGGCTTTCATAGAATCATAGAGTTGGAAGGGACCTCTAGGGTCATCTAGTCCAACCCCCTGCACAATGCAGGAAACTCACAGATACCTCCCCCTAAATTCACAGGATCTTCATTGCTGTCAGATGGCCATCCAGCCTCAAAGCAGGGCTTCCTCTGTGGTCTCCCATTCAAGTACTAACCAAGACCAACCCTTCTAGCTTTAGAGATCTGCCAAGGTTGGACTAGGTTGGAACATTCAGGTCAGGGGAGACAACCCATGGGGGTGGAAAGTGATGTCAAGTCACAGATGACATATGTCAATGTAGGAGATGCCATGTTGGATCAGGCCAATGGCCCATCCAGTCCAACACTCTGTGTCACATAAGAACATAAGAGAAGCTATGTAGGATCAGGCCAATGGCCCATCCAGTCCAACACTCTGTGTCACATAAGAGCATAAGAGAAGCCATGTTGGATCAGGCCAATGGCCCATCCAGTCCAACACTCTGTGTCACATAAGAACATAAGAGAAGCCATGTTGGATCAGGCCAATGGCCCATCCAGTCCAACACTCTGTGTCACATAAGAACATAAGAGAAGCTACGTTGGATCAGGCCAATGGCCCATCCAGTCCAACACTCTGTGTCCCACGGTGGCAAAAAAAACCACCCAACCCAGGTGCCATCAGGAGGTCTACCAGGGGGGCTAGGACACCAGAAGCCCTCTCACTGTTGCCCCACCAAGCACCAAGAATACAGAGCATCACTTGCCCCAGACAGATAGTTCTATCCATACACTGTGGCAAATAGCCACTGATGGACCTCTGCTCCATATGTCAATCCGATCCCCTCTTGAAGCTGGCTATGCATGTATCTGCCACCACCTCCTGTGGCACTGAATTCCACGTGTTAATCCCTCTTTGGGTGAAGAAGGACTTCCTTTGATCCATTCACTGATGCCAACCCCTCATGAGGTCTTCCAGTCAAGAGACAAACAAAGGTGGTTTTCCATTGACTATCTCTGAGTAACAACCCGAGTCTTATTTGGTAGTTATCCACCAAATACTAACCGGGGCTGAGATCTGACAAGGTAGGGTAGTCTGGGCTATCAAAGTTGAGGCAAAAGATCTGCTATACACACATCTTGATATTTAACTGCACCAGGTATGGCCCCACTTTTATGAAACAATTTTTGCTATCGGCTTGGAGGGGAACGCCAGAGTTTCCATTGTCAGGCTGTCTATGCTTGTAGCCGCTGCCACTTCTTGTGGCCAGGGTTCCCTCTAAGCTGAGTTAGTGTGAGCTAGCTCACAGGGGGTTTTTAGTCTCCAGCTTTTGCCTTAGCTCAGGAGAAATGGCCCCAGAGCAAACTGTCACGTTCTCAGATTGGAGGCAAGCAGGAGTCCAAAGCCAGTCCAAGGTCAAAGTCCAGGAAGTCAAGCAGGAGTCAAGTCACCAATGCAGAATCACAAACCGGAATCAGAAGTCAACGTCCAAAAGCCAAAAGGTCAGGGTGCCAAGGAAACCAAGCAGGTCGGGATCAGGAAGGAGCGTGGATGCAAGCCAGAGAATAGACTTGATGCTTCCACAAGGTTACCAGGTCCTAGGTAGGAGCTATATGGGAGTCTCAATCAGCCTGCTTCCTGGGTGGCAGTGACTCTGCTAGAACTCAGGGCTGAGAGATCTGAAGCCTCGGCGTGCCTCATGTCTTCGCTCTGAAAGTTCTTTCCGGAGCCCGCTTCGAACTCTTGAGATGGGAGGAGGATTGCTTGGAGGAGACTGATAGTCAACAGCTGACACTGGTGCCTGGAGAGTGATTGATGGGCCAGCTGCTGTTTGTTCAGCTGAGGAACTGGCTGGCAACTCTTCCTGGTGTGTTAACCCTTCCAGCTTCCCCTCATCAGGGCTCATGACACAAACTAATTTATGCCGTCACTCACAACTTTAATGCCAGCAGCTCACAAAATAGAATTTTTGCTCACAAGACTCCACAGCTTAGAGGGATCATTTGTGACAGGGAATTCCATATGTTCCGTGTCGCAACCCTGGTATTCCTTGGTGACTCCCCCCGCCCCACATCCAAATACTAGCCTGGGGCAATCCTGCTTAGCTTCCAAGGTTCAAAGGGATTGGGCAAGTCTGTAACCCTTCCTTACCTGTAACCCAGGTAAAATCCATCGGTTTCACTAGAACTTGCCTGCCAGTCTGCATGCTGAGGTTTGGGACTGCTTCCCTGTTTGCTGGGAAAAGGGCAGTGTAAATGAGGTCCCAGCAATGCCCCCGGGGAAGTGCTCCCCAAATCAAATCAAGGGTTGTTGGTAAACAATCTGAGACCGGCACTCATAAAGGTAAAGGTAGTCCCCTGTGCAAGCACCAGTCATTTCCAACTCGGAGGTGACGCTGCCAGTTTGGTGTCCTGGTTAAGTGTGCGGACTCTTATCTGGGAGAACCGGGGTTGATTCCCCGCTCCTCCACTTGCACCTGCTGGAATGGCCTTGGGTCAGCCATGGCTCTCGTGGGAGTTGTCTTTGAAAGGGCAGCTGGTGTAAGAGCTCTCTCAGCCTCACCTACCTCACAGGGTGTCTGTTGGTGGGGGAGGGGAAGGTAATGGAGATTGTGACCGCTCTGAGATTCAGAGTATAGGGCAGGATATAAATCCAATTTCTTCTTCTTCTTCTACAGCTCTCTCAGCCCCACCCACCTCACAGGGTGTCTGTTGTGGGGGAAGGATATATAGGAGATTGCAGGCTGCTCTGAGACTCTGTCCTTGGAAGGGCAGCTGCTGGGAGAGCCCTCTCAGCCCCACCCACCTCACAGGGTGTCTGTTGTGGGGGAGGAAGGGAAAGGAGATTGCAGGCCGCTCTGAGCCTCTGTTCTTGAAAGGGCAGCTTCTGGGAGATCTGTCTCAGCCCCACCCACCTCACAGAGTGTCTGTTGTGGGGGAGGAAGGGAAAGGAGATTGTGAGCCGCTCTGAGACTCTGTCCTTGGAAGGGCAGCTGCTGTGAGAGCCCTCTCAGCCCCACCCACCTCACAGAGTGTCTGTTGTGAGGGGAGAATATACAGGAGATTGTGAGCCGCTCTGAGTCTCTAATTCAGAGAGAAGGACAGAGTATAAATCTGCAGTCTTCTTCTTCTTCTTCCTCTCAGCTTAATATGTGTTCATAGCATGCCTGTTTATGATTTACATTTCCCACAATAGTTACTCTGTGTTGGTACCTAGATAGAAGCCCAGCTTGTATGCCTGGCACTCACTGGGAAGTGCTTCCTTGCCAAAAGAGGAAGTGGACAGGGTATAGCAGGAAGAAGGTGAGCAAAGGAGGAAGTCAGCCAGGGGAGGGGAAGGAGAGAATCACTGGCTTCTGTGCAGAAATATAAACCTGCGCTATACTTTCCAGAAAAAGGTGGTAGAAAGGATAGCATCACTTTAGACTGCAGGTCTGGGAAATAGTTTAATAAATTTGGGGTCATATCTGGTGCAGATGAAACATCACGCTGTTCAACGCTCCCCTACGATAAAAAGAAGAAGATATTGGATTTATATTCCGCCCTATACTCTGCATCTCAAAGTGATTACAATCTCCTTTATCTTCTCCTCCCCCACAACAGACACCTTGTGTGGTGGGTGGGGCTCAGAGGGCTCTCACAGCAGCTGCCCTTTCAAGGACAACTCCTATGAGAGCTATAGCTGACCCAAGGCCATTCCAGCAGCTGCAAGTGGAGGAGTGGGGAATCCAACCTGGTTCTCCCAGATAACAAGAAAATAATGCAGAAAATAAGTCCTTCAGGGAGTTAGGGTTAGGGTTGGCTGAGGTGCGCAATTTCTCCTTCATGTGCTAGCTTACTCTTGCAAGGAATAAGATCTTAGTACGTGGGATTTCCTGCCATAGAAAGTGGTGGCGGCTACAGACACAGACAGGTCCAAGAGGGGACTGGATAAACATATGGAGCTGAGAACCATCAGCAGCTATTAGCCACAATGTATATAGATGGCACACTCTGTCTGGGGCAGTGATGCTCTGTATTCTTGGAGCTTGGGGAGAGGGGTGACAGTGGGAAGGCTTCTGGAGTTCTGACCCAGCTGGTGGACGTCCTGATGGCCCCTGGGTTTGGGCCACTGTGTGACCCAGAGTGTTGGACTGGATGGGCCACTGGCTTGATCCAGCATGGTTTTTCTTATGTTCTTATGTCTGGGGCAGTGATGCTCTGTATTCTTGGTGCTTGGGAGGGGCAACAGTGAGAGGGCTTCTGGAGTTCTGGGCCCACTGGTGGATCTCCTGATGGCCCCTGATTTTTTGGCCACTGTGTGACACAGAGTGTTGGACTGGATGGGTCACTGGTTTGGTCCAATATAGCTTCTCTTTTGTTCTTATGTCTGAAGCAGTGATGCTCTACCTTCTTGGTACCTGGGGGGCAACAGTGGGAGGGCTTCTGGAGTTCTATCCCTACTGGTGGACCTCCTGATGGTCCCTGGTTTTTTGGCCACTGTGTGACACAGAGTGTTGAACTGGATGTGCTGGCTTGGTTCAACATGGCTTGTCTTATGTTCTTGTGTCTGGAACAGTGATGCTCTGCATTCTTGGTGTTTTGGGGGCAACTGTGGGAGGGCTTCTGGAGTTCTGGCCCTGCTAATGGACGTCCTGATGCCCCCTGGGTTTTGGCCACTGTGTGACACAGAGTGTTGTACTGGATGGGTCACTGGTTTGGTCCAATATGGCTTCTCTTTTGTTCTTATGTCTGAAGCAGTGATGCTCTACCTTCTTGGTACCTGGGGGGCAACAGTGGGAGGGCTTCTGGAGTTCTATCCCTACTGGTGGACCTCCTGATGGTCCCTGGTTTTTTGGCCACTGTGTGACGCAGAGTGTTGAACTGGATGTGCTGGCTTGGTCCAACATGGCTTCTCTTATGTTCTTGTGTCTGTAGCTGTTGGACCAAACTAGTGTTGGACTGGTTTAGTCCAACATGGCTTCTCTTATGTTCTTGTGTGTGGAGGGCTTCTGGAGTTCTATCCCTGCTGGTGGACCTTCTGATGGTCCCTGGTTTTTTTGCCACTGTGTGACACAGAGTGTTGGACTGGATGGACTGGTTTGTTCCAACATGGGTTTTCTTATGTTCTTGTGTCTGGAGGGCTTCTGAAGTTCTCTCCCTGCTGGTGGACCTCCTGATGGCCCCTGGTTTTTTAGCCACTGTGTGACACAGAGTGTTGGACTGGATGGGCTGGTTTGGTCCAACATGGCTTCTCTTATGTTCTTATGTCTGGAGCAGTGATGTTCTTTGTGCTTGGGGGGGCAGCAGCAGTGGGAGGGCTTCCAGTGTCCTGGCCCCACTGATGGACCTCCTGATGGCCCCTGGGTTTTGGCCTCTGAGTGATACAGAGTGTTAAACTGGATGGGCCACTGGCCTGATCCAACAGGGCTTCTCTTATGTTCTTATCTTGCTTTAATGCGAGGGGAAATTGAGAAACGCCCCCCCCCCTCTGCATTGTCACCCTTTTCCTGCGGCATGTGTTGACCCAGCTCTAGGCTTTTCACTCCAGGTGGTTAAAACAAAAAGACCACCCCTGGATGGGGTAAGAGCAGGCAGACAAAGGGCACCCCCATGGAGAGCTGAAAGGCTGCTTGGGATGGGGGAAGTTAAAGCAATGAGGCATAGCTGGGATTGGCCCTCTAAGCTGAAAACGCATTGCCTGAAAGAAAATCCCATTCATTGAGTGGGGAGGAGGACTTGTTTTCTTACACGCCCAATTGGGACACTGCAAATCTGGAGTAGCCGAGGTGAAGGAAATATCAGGGTGTGAGGTTCTCCAGCCCAGCTGACTTGTCTCCGGCACAGCTAACTGAGAGCCAGTTTGATGTAATGATGACGTGCGCAGACTCTTATCTGGGAGAACCGGGTTGGATTCCCCACTCCTCCATCTGCACCTGCTGGAATGGCCTTGGGTCAGCCATAGCTCTGGCAGAGGTTGTCCTTGAAAGGGCAGCTGCTGTGAGAGCCCTCTCAGCCCCACCCACCTCACAGGGTGTCTGTTGTGGGGGAGGAAGGTGAAGGAGATTGTGAGCCACTCTGAGACTCTTCGGAGTGGAGGGCGGGATATAAATCCAATATCTTCTTCTTCTTCTTCCTCCCACCCGTTCTTAGGTTCTCTATCAATCAACCCCCCCCCTTTATAATACTCTGTTCTTTTTAATTAAGGGCTTGGCTTCAGAAGGACTTAAGTGAGGAGTGGGGGTCTTTAGAGAACCCAGAGCTGGCAAGCCCCCTGACCTGGAAGTAACTCCTCTTCTCCCCCCTTTTCTGAAGCAGCCTTGCTAAACAACTGAGTTTATATACCACTCAGTTTATGAAGCTGTTGGGTTATGATGCTGGAGGTGGAATGGGTGCAGCCAGGAGTGGAATTCTAGCTCCTTTGCATATTAGGCCACACCCCCCGATGTAGCCAATCCTCCACGAGCTTACAAAAAAGAGCCTCGTAAGCTCTTGGAGGATTGGCTACATCAGGGACGTGTGGCCTAATATGCAAAGGAGCTCCAGCTAGAATTCCACCCCTGGCTGCAGTCAAGGAATTGGTTTACCCACCTACCCCTTTCCCTGCCTTCCCCTCCCTCAACACCATGCAGATCTGCATATTTGCTATCATTTTATGGAGACCCCGTAGGGTTTCAAGGTGAGAGATGAGCAGAGGTGGCTTGCTGTTGCCTGTCTCTGCGTTGTGACCCTGGACTTCGTTGATGGCCTTGCATCCATGTGCCAACCAGGGTGGACTCTTCAAGAGGGAATTGGAGAAACATATGGAGCAGAGGTCCATCACTGGCTATTAGCCACAGCGTATCGATGGAACTCTCTGTCTGGGGCAGTGATGCTCTGTATTCTGGGTGCTTGGAGGGGGCAACAGTGGGAGGGTTTCTGGTGTCCTGGCCCCATTAGTGGTCTTCCTGGTTGCAACTGGTTCTTTTTTTGTCACTGTGTGACACAGAATGATGGACTGGATAGGCCATTGGCCTGATCCAGCATGGCTTCTCTTATGTTCTTATGTCTGGGGCAGTGACGCTTGGTGCTTGGGGAGCAACAGTGAGAGGGCTTCTAGTGTCCTGGCCCCATTGATGGACCTCCAGATGGCACCTGGGGTTTTTTGGCCACTATGTGACACAGAGTGTTGGTCTGGATGGGCAATTGGCCCGATGCAACATGGATTCTCTTATGTTCTTATGTCTGGGGCAGTGATGCTCTGTATTCTTGGTACTTGGGGGGCAACAGTGGAAGGGTTTCTAGTCTCCTGGCCCCACTGATGGACCTCCTGATGGCACCTGGGTATTTTGGGCCCCTGTGTGACACAGAGTGTTGGACTGGATGGGCCACTGGCCTGATCCAACATGGCTTCTCTTATGTTCTTCTGTGACACAGAGTGTTGGACTAGATGGACCATTGGTCTGATCCAACTTGGCTTCTCTTACGTTCTTATGTCCTGGCCCCACTGATGGACCTCCTGATGGCACCTGGGTTTTTTGGGCCCCTGTGTGACACAGAGTGTTGGACTGGATGGGCCACTGGCTGATCCAACATGGCTTCTCTTATGTTCTTCTGTGACACAGAGTGTTGGACTGGATGGGCCCTTGGCCTGATCCAACATGGCTTCTCTTATGTTCTTACGTGACACAGAGTGTTGGACTGGATGGGCTGTTGGCCTGATCCAACATGGCTTCTCTTATGTGACACAGTGTTGGACTGAATGGGCCCTTGGCCTGATCCAGCATGGCTTCTCTTATGTTCTTATGTGACACAGAGTGTTGGACTGGATGGGCCACTGGCCTGATCCAACATGGCTTCTCTTATGTTCTTATGTGACACAGAGTGTTGGACTGGATGGGCCATTGGCCTGATCCAACATGGCTTTTCTTATGTTCTTCTGTGACACAGAGTGTTGGACTGGATGGGCCACTGGCCTGATCCAACATGGCTTCTCTTATGTTCTTACGTGACACAGAGTGTTGGACTGGATGGGCTGTTGGCCTGATCCAACATGGCTTCTCTTATGTGACACAGTGTTGGACTGGATGGGCCCTTGGCCTGATCCAGCATGGCTTCTCTTATGTTCTTATGTGACACAGAGTGTTGGACTGGATGGGCCACTGGCCTGATCCAACATGGCTTCTCTTATGTTCTTATGTGACACAGAGTGTTGGACTGGATGGGCCACTGGCCTGATCCAACATGGCTTCTCTTATGTTCTTATGTGACACAGAGTGTTGGACTGGATGGGCCACTGGCCTGATCCAACATGGCTTCTCTTATGTTCTTATGTGACACAGAGTGTTGGACTGGATGGGCCACTGGCCTGACCCAACATGGCTTCTCTTATGTTCTTATGTGACACAGAGTGTTGGACTGGATGGGCCACTGGCCTGATCCAACATGGCTTCTCTTATGTTCTTATGTGACACAGAGTGTTGGACTGGATGGGCCACTGGCCTGATCCAACATGGCTTCTCTTACGTTCTTATTACCCTGCTTAACTTACAAGATCTGACTAGCCAGCCTGGGCCACCCAGGTCAGGACAAGGGACCAACAGAGGTGGTTTGCTGTTGCCTGCCTCTGCAGAACAACCCTGGACTTCCTTGGTGATCTGTCACCCAAACACTCACCATCGCTGACCATGTTTAGCTTCTGAGATCTGACAAGATGGTGCTAGCTTGGGGTATCCAGGTCAGAGCAAGATACGTTAATTACTCTCAGCAAGGCGGTGGAAATTGTTGTCAAGTCAAGGCTGGCTTCTGGTAACCCTGTAGGGATTTGAAGAAATAGAAGAGATTGGATTTATACCCTGCCCTCCACTCAGAACCTCAGAGTCTCAGAGTTGCTCACAATCTCCTTTCCCTTCCGCCCCCACAAGAGACACCCTGTGAGGTGGGTGGGGCCGAGAGGGCCCTCACAGCAGCTGCCCTTTCAAGGACAACCTCTGCCAGAGCTATGGCTGACCCAAGGCCATTTCAGCAGGTGCAAGTGGAGGAGTGGGGAATCAAACCCGGTTCTCCCAGATAAGAGTCCGCACACTTGACCACTACACCAAACTGGCTCTCTGCCTGCTCAGACTGGCAGGAGCTCTCCAGGGTCTCGGGGTGTGTTCTTTCCCATCAATTACTCTCTGGTTATTTTAACTGGAGATGCTGGGGATTGAACCTGGGACCTTCTGCACACAAAGTGGAAATTGTTCCTCAGAGCCACAGCTCCTTCCCTGGTGACCCACTCAGCCCTCAGTCACCTCAAACATAGCGAGGGGCAAGACTTTTTTTTGTAGCAGGAGCTCCTTTGTATATTAGGCCACACACCCCTGATGTAGCCAATCCTCCAAGAGCTTGCAGGGCTCTTTGTACAGTGCCTACTGTAAGCTCTTGGAGGATTGGCTACATCAGGGGTGTGTGGCCTAATATACAAAGGAGGTCCTGCTAGAATTCCTTACAGGGCTCTTCGTACAGGGCCTACTGGGAGCTCCAGGAGGATTGGCTACATCAGGGGTGTGTGGCCTAATATGCAAAGGAGGTCCTGCTAGAATTCCTTACAGGGCTCTTCGTACAGGGCCTACTGGGAGCTCCAGGAGGATTGGCTACATCAGGGGTGTGTGGCCTAATATGCAAAGGAGGTCCTGCTAGAATTCCTTACAGGGCTCTTCGTACAGGGCCTACTGGGAGCTCCAGGAGGATTGGCTACATCAGGGGTGTGTGGCCTAATATGCAAAGGAGGTCCTGCTAGAATTCCTTACCGGGCTCTCAGTACAGGGCCTACTGGAAGCTCCAGGAGGATTGGCTACATCAGGGGTGTGTGGCCTAATATGCAAAGGAGGTCCTGCTAGAATTCCTTACAGGGCTCTTCGTACAGGGCCTACTGTAAGCTCTTGGAGGATTGGCTACATCAGGGAGGTGTAACCCAATATGTAAAAGAGTGCCTGCTACAAAATCAGAACATAACAAGGCCCCTCCATTATTGAAACCCAGACTAGATGATCACATTTATGTCACGCATGAATTAGATATGAAGAAGCAGGGAGAGGAGGAGAAAGAGGTCACAAACGCCTGGCAAAGCAAGGTCTGGATTATGACCTTATCTGACCACCAAAGAACTGCTCTTTAGTACCAGAGACTAATCCTTTAAACTCTGTTATATTCTGTGATGAGCCAGTTTGGAGAAATCATGACTCTGTTGGTTCAAAGAGAGTATCTAATGAGTAATTGGTGGTGGTAGGTACAAGTACAGGCAGCTTCAAGAGGGGGTTGGATAAACCTATGGAGCAGAGTTCCATCAGTGGCTTTTACCCACAGGTTATTCTTGGAACTCTCTGTCTGGGGCAGTGATGCTCTGTATTCTTGGTGCTTGGAGGGGGACAGTGAGAAGGCTTCTGATGTTTTGGCCCTGCTGGTGGACCTCTTGGTGGTGTCTGTGTTTGGCCACTGTGTGACACAGGGTGTTGAACTGGATGGGCCATTGGCCTGATCCAACATGGCTTCTCTTATGTTCTTATGTGACACAGAGTGTTGGACTGGATGGGCCATTGGCCTGATCCAACATGGCTTCTCTTATGTTCTTATGTGTGACACAGAGTGCTGGACTGGATGGGCCATTGACCTGATCCAACATGGCTTCTCTTATGTGTGACACAGAGTGTTGGACTGGATGGGCCATTGGCCTGATCCAACATGGCTTCTCTTATGTTCTTATGTGTGACACAGAGTGTTGGACTGGATGGGCCATTGGCCTGATCCAACATGGCTTCTCTTATGTTCTTATGCGTGACACAGAGTGTTGGACTGGATGGGCCATTGGCCTGATCCAACATGGCTTCTCTTATGTTCTTATGTGACACAGAGTGTTGGACTGGATGGGCCACTGGCCTGATCCAACATGGCTTCTCTTATGTTCTTATGTGACACAGAGTGTTGGACTGGATGAGCCACTGGCCTGATCCAACATGGCTTCTCTTATGTTCTTATGCGTGACACAGAGTGTTGAACTGGATGGGCCACTGGCCTGATCCAACATGGCTTCTCTTATGTTCTTATGCGTGACACAGAGTGTTGGACTGGATGGGCCATTGGCCTGATCCAACATGGCTTCTCTTATGTTCTTATGTGTGACACAGAGTGTTGGACTGGATGGGCCATTGGCCTGATCCAACATGGCTTCTCTTATGTTCTTATGTGACACAGAGTGTTGGACTGGATGGGCCACTGGCCTGATCCAACATGGCTTCTCTTATGTTCTTATGTGACACAGAGTGTTGGACTGGATGAGCCACTGGCCTGATCCAACATGGCTTCTCTTATGTTCTTATGCGTGACACAGAGTGTTGAACTGGATGGGCCACTGGCCTGATCCAACATGGCTTCTCTTATGTTCTTATGCGTGACACAGAGTGTTGAACTGGATGGGCCATTAGCCTGATCCAACATGGCTTCTCTTATGTTCTTATGTGTGACACAGAGTGTTGAACTGGATGGGCCATTAGCCTGATCCAACATGGCTTCTCTTATGTTCTCATTTTTCTCTTATATTCTTATCATGTTTCCATGATGCTACCAAACCAGGCTGACTTCTGTGCTCTTAGAATCCCCACGGTATTTCATCTCAAGTGACAGTTTCAAGGTCAGCTTGGAGACTGTCCGTCTTTGGATGCCGGTTCCACTGGAAGGAAAGAAGCAAGGGGAGCTTTTGGTTTGATGCATCTGGCTGGCCGCTAGAGAAAACAGCGAGCTGTCCTAGATGGGTATGCCAAGGGTATGCTGGTTCCACCTCCTACTTTGGAGGGATGGACTGTGGACTGTGGTCTGATGCAACAAGGCTCTTTTCATTCTTCTGCTTCACCAGATATCTCAGTGTCACTCCATGCAATGGGCAAAATTGATTAACATGTGGTACGTGCTGCCCGAGGATGTAACGCTGGCCACAGGCTTAGGTGGCTTTTTAAAAGGGTTAGGCATATTCATGAAGAATAAGTCCATCAGTGGCTACTAGCCACGGTAACTACAGTGAACCGGCACATTCAGAAGAAGTCATCCTCTGGTTGGCCACTGTGTGAGACAGGATGCTGGAATAGATGGACCACTGGTCTGATCCAGAAGGGCTCTTCTGATGTTCTTAAGAAGCCCTTAACCTCTGTGCTCTATGTCAGCCCTCCAGAGTAACTGGTTGGCAATTTTGTGAGGCAGGATGCTGGTCCAGATGGACCACATGTTTGTTCCAGTAGGGTTCTTCTAATGTTCTAATGAAGGCCTTGGCTTCTATGTCTTGTTGTTGACCATGCAGAAAAACTGGCTGGCCATTGTGTGAGACAGGACGCTGCAGTAGATGGACCACTTGTTTGGTCCAGCAGGGTTCTTCTAACGTTCTAATGAAGGCCTTGGCTTCTATGTCTTGTTGTTGACCATGCAGAGGAACTGGCTGGCCATTGTGTGAGACAGGATGCTGGAGTAGATGGACCACTTGTTTGGTCCAGCAGGGTTCTTCTGATGTTCTAATGAAGGCCTTGGCTTCTATGTCTTCTTGTTGACCATGTTGACCATGCAGAGGAACTGGCTGGTCATTGTGTGAGACAGGATGCTGGAGTAGATGGACCACTTGTTTGGTCCAGCAGGGTTCTTCTAATGTTCTAATGAAGGCCTTGGCTTTTATGTCTTCTTGTTGACCATGTTGACCATGCAGAGGAGCTGGCTGGTCATTGTATGAGACAGGATACTGGAGTAGTTGGACCACATGTTTGGTCCAGCAGGGTTCTTCTAACGTTCTAATTAAGGCCTTGGCTTCTATCTCTTGTTGTTAACTTTGCAGAGGAACTGCTTGGCCACTGTGCCAGACAGGGTGCTGGACTAGATGGACCACCGGTCTCATCCAGTAGCGTTCTTCTGACATTTTTTAGAGTTGCTAGGAAAAGCAAACTATCAACAGATATATAGATGCTTCTCCTTGGCCAATAGATATACAATTTAAGAAGGCACATCAATACGACTGCAACAATTTCCCCGGAGAGTTCCAAACCCCTTTAGATACTACCCACTTGCTTTCCGCAACAACCAAAGAAACGGTTGTCCCCCCTGTGTGTTTTTCTGAGACTCGCATGTCTAATCAACATTGCACATTTTCTCCTCTCTTTCCCATTACTTCTCCCCTCCCCCCCCCGCAGGTGTGGTTCAAAAACCGTCGAGCCAAGTGCCGCCAACAACAGCAGCAGCAGCAGAACGGTGGGCAGAACAAGGTGAGGCCCGCCAAGAAGAAAAGTTCTCGGCTCGAGAAGTTAGCTCCGAGAGTGGGACCAGTGGGCAGTTCACACCGCCTTCCAGCACCTCAGTCCCGGCCATTTCCAGCAGCAGCGCTCCGGTGTCCATCTGGAGCCCTGCCTCCATCTCCCCACTCTCGGACCCCCATGTCGACGTCGTCTTCATGCATGCAGAGGTCCTATCCGATGACCTACACTCAGGCTTCAGGCTACAGCCAAGGGTATGCTGGTTCCACCTCCTACTTTGGAGGGATGGACTGTGGATCTTATCTTACCCCTATGCACCACCAGCTCCCGGGACCAGGGGCTGCCCTGAGTCCCATGGGCACCAACGCCGTGGCCAGCCACCTCAACCAGTCTCCAGCTTCCCTCTCCACCCAGGGCTACGGAGCTTCCAGTCTGGGCTTTAACTCAGCTACTGATTGTTTGGATTATAAGGACCAGACGGCGTCTTGGAAACTGAACTTCAATGCTGACTGCTTGGATTATAAAGACCAGACCTCCTCCTGGAAGTTTCAGGTTTTGTGAAGACGTGCGCAGGGACCCTTTGTAATAATCACAAACTGTGGCGGCGACGGTTATGAAGGATGACGATGACTTTGAAGGACACGAGACGAAGCCCGCAGAGGGTTGAACATTTCAAGGATAGCCAGGTCTTCGGTTTAAATTAAAGCGGGACACAGACAGAACGTCAGAAACTGAAAGAGAAGGAAAGGCAGTGGCCAGAATGATTTTCCCCCTCCCCTCCACCCCATTTTCATGTCTCACTCAGAAGCTCTGGGTGGGAAGACGGAAGGAAGGTCACCGAATGCGGACAGAGAGTTGACTTGCAGAACCGTTCTGCTTTTTCTAGTTTTAGCCACTCGCTGGTTTTCTTTGTCTGGAATCTTATTCCAACCAAGGGCCAAGTTATCTAAGGGTAGGGGTGGGATTGGTTTCTTCTTCTTCTCCTTCTGTTCCTCCTCCTCCTTCTCCTCCTTCGCCTTCTTCTTCTCCTCCTCCTCCTCCTCTTCCTCCTTCTTCTTTTCCTCCTCCTTCTCCTTCTTTATCTTCTCCTCCTTCTTCTCCTTCTTCTTCTGTTCCTCCTCCTCCTTCTTCTCCTCCTCCTTCTTCGCCACCAATCCTCCTTCTCCTCCTCCTCTTCCTCCTTCTTCTCCTCCTCCTCCTTTTCCTCCTCTTCTACTGAAATGTCTAACTTTTTCTCTACTCTTCTTTTGTATCTGTATGGAAAGAATGTTTCTCTTCTCTCTTCCCATTTCCAAATTGTCACCCAAGTCTCGGTTAATTTTCTTTTAATGGATAACCTCTCTCTCTCTCTCTCTCTCTCTCTCTCTCTCTCTTCCCTCTCCCTCCCCCCCCCCCACTGGGGCCCAGGGTTGGCAAAGTTGACCACCATTTTTAAAAACTCAGTTCAGAGCTATGTGGGTTGTGGGAGTGATTGTCTTAGATGCACTGCTTTATTTAAGAGGAAAGGAAAAAAAGAAAAGAAAACCCCCGAATAATGTCCATAAGGAGTCAATATGTAGTTTTTAAGAGACAATCAGTGTGTGTCTTATATAAATGGTACATCTGTGTTTTTTAAATCTGTGCTAGACTTAAAAACTGTGATCTCCTGTATTGTATGCAACTAGGAGCCCCACGCCAGCAGGGGTTCCGCTGTGATTTTAAATAGGTTATAATTAACAGTGAAATTTGAGCCACTGAGTTACACACCATTTCTTTCCCTCCCTCCCCTCTCCCTCCCTCCCTCTCAATTGCCTTCCTCCAGAGGTAAACTGCACTGAAAAAAAAAAACTTTCTACAAATGAACAAATGAGCTGCCGCGATGAAAAAAAAGAGAATTAATTAAAACCAGTCAATTAAAAAAAAAATTACAGAAGGACTTTGAAAACTCATCTGTAAAACTCCTCTTGCTGTTTGGAGATTTAGCAGTAAAGAGGTGGTGGTGGGGGGAGAATATTTAAGACAGTGGTCAATTGCTCTGACCTTGAATTTCCTCAAGGAGAAATCCGTCGTAGCTTTGAAAAAAGGCTCGCAGATGTGAAATTGAAGAAGAGAGAATATATATGCATAAACCTTTTTTTTTTCTTCTCTGGATTGGCAGATATGTATAATTATATTAAAATGGTTCTAGCACAACGGCTGGGTGACGGTCTTCCGCATTTCCTCGCTGGGCAAAGGGGGTTTCCTTCGAAGGACTTCTATGTATCGAAATACTCCCGCGGTTCATAAACCCCCCCTCCCTCCCCAAGTTAGCTGATGGTTTGTATCCCACGCAGAATACAGATGTTTGCTTGCTTGCTTGCATTTTTTTCCCTTCATTTGGTTGGTCGAAGAAGGGGTGGGGGGGTGGGGGGAATCGACCTGGAAAAGGGGTGGGGGGGTGGCTTTTATTAGACTCCAGTGCAAGACACCAGGCTTCCTTCTTGTGGATTAATGTAGGGCACGGGTGGTCAACCGTAGCTCTCCAGAAGTTTTTGCATGGCCAATGGCTGGGACTGATGGGCGTTGTAGGCAAAAGACATCTGGAGAGTGACCGTTGACCACCCCTGCCCTACAGATGTTTTGCATGGCCAATGGCTGGGGCTGATGGGAGTTGTAGGCAAAAAGAAAAAGGAGAGCGACCGTTGACCACCCCTGCCCTACAGATGTTTTGCATGGCCAATGGCTGGGGCTGATGGGAGTTGTAGGCAAAAAACGTCTGGGGAGCTACCGTTGACCACCCTGCCTACAGATGTTTTTGCATGGCCAATGGCTGGGGCTGATGGGAGTTGTAGACAAAAACATCTGGAGAGCGACCGTTGACCACCCCTGCCATAGGACAGGGGTGGCCAAGATACCTCTCCAGATGTTTTTGCCTACAACTCCCATCAGCCCCAGCCAGCATGGCCAATGACTGCGGCTGATGGGAGTTGTAGGCAGAAAACATCTGGAGAGCTACCGTTGGCCACCCCTGCCCTACAGATGTTTTGCATGGCAATGGCTGGGGCTGATGGGAGTTGTAGGCAAAAAACGTCTGGGGAGCTACCGTTGACCACCCTGCCCTACAGATGTGTTTGCATGGCCAATGGCTGGGGCTGATGGGCATTGTAGGCAAAAAGATCTGGAGAGTGACCGTCGACCACCCCTGCCATAAGACAGGGGTGGCCAAGCTACCTCTCCAGATGTTTTTGCCTACAACTCCCATCAGCCCCAGCCAGCATGGCCAATGACTGCGGCTGATGGGAGTTGTAGGCAAAAAAACATCTGAGAGCTACCGTTGGCCACCCCTGCTGTAGGGGTTGAAAAGGGAGGGAAGCAACCCTTCCGGGGCTCAGGGGGTGTTCCAGGCGACTCCTTTAAACTTTCTCCAAAGGGGTAGGGGGGGTGCTGGGAACAGGAGAGCCAGTCACGCAGAAGTGATGGTCGGATAAAGGAGCAGGTGAGGGGGAAGTGGGTTGAAAAGCTACGGTTTCTCTCCGGCTGGGCACAAAAAGCGGCGCCGTCGGGGCCTCTCCTTCGTTGTCCCCCCCCTCCGCTTCGAAACCGCTTTGGGATTGGAGGTCGTTTCCTCTGGAAAGGGCGATGCCAGCCCTCCTGGGTTTCCCCTCCCCTCCCCTCCCCTCTTCTGACCCAGCTTAACAAAGAGCATCCGTGTCCCCTCTAAGCGGAGCGAGTGTGAGCGAGCTCACAAGTGTTTTTTTTTTTTAGCCTCCAGATCACACCTTCTTTGTCTCCGCTCAGGAAAAACGACCCCGGGAGAGACCCCAAGTCGCGCAGCAGCTCCCAGTTTAATGCCAGTCGCTCACGGCTTTAATGCCGGCAGCTCACAAAGTAGATTGATTTCTTTTTTGTTGCTCACGAGACGCCGCAGCTTCGAGGAACATTGAACAGCAATCCCAGTTTAAGGCACCTTTACAGCCTCGTGGGGGGGAGAGGCGAATGGAGCACGGGGGGCGGGGGAATCCGAGAGAGCGACGTCCGTCTAGTTAACAGGGGTGGCCGACGGTCACTTTCCAGATGGTTTTTTTGCCTACAGCTCCCATCAGCCCAAGCCAGCATGGCCAATGTTGGGGCTGACGGGAGTTGTAGGCAAAAAAAAAACATCTGGAGAGCTACCCTCGGCCACCCCTGGACAGTCGCCTCGATTTCTACGGGATCTTGTTGTTTTTCGATTCGAAAAATTAATTCTTCTCCCCCCCCCCCCAATATTACCCAATGCAAACAAGCAAAGCCCCCCCGCAAAACCACTTCGGTCTACCCCGAGTTTCACCCCCCCCCCCTGCCCTGTTCTCTTCACTGTGCCAAGGGCCACCGACGATTAACATGTGGAATTCACTGCCGCAGGAGGTGGTGGCGGCCACAAGCATAGCCACCTTCAAGAGGGGTTTAGATAAAAATACGGAGCACAGGTCCATCAGTGGCTATTAGCCACAGTGTATGTGTGTATGTATAAATTTTTTTGCCACTGTGTGACACAGAGTGTTGGACTGGATGGGCCGTTGGCCTGATCCAACATGGCTTCTCTTATGTTCTTATGTTCTTACGATTGGCCTAGAGATCGACTCCTGATTCGTAAGGATTTCGTTGCCATTCGTAAGGACACGCCTGGGTAACTCTGGATTCCGAAGATCCGTTCGTCTGACAGCACCGCAATGGAGCTGCGTGATCTATTCAGTGTGTTATATATATACGTTTGTGTTGTGTGTGTGTCGTGTCACCCATGTTAAGTGCGGGACCCAAACCCAAAGACTGCTTTTATGTTATTATTTTATTTTATTTTATTATTTTATTTTATTTACTTTAGATTTATATGCCGCTCACTCCGCAAGCGGACTCTGGGCGGATAACAGTCAGACAGTCTAGACCAGGGGTAGCTCTCCAGATGTTTTTTTTTGCCTACAACTCCCATCAGCCCCAGCCAGCATGCCCAATGGCTGGGGCTGATGGGAGTTGTAGGCAAAAAAACATCTGGAGAGCTCCGTTGGCCACCCCTGGTCTAGAGTAGAAATATAAAACAAATATATAAAAACGTCAACCATTGAAGCCACCGCAAAGGCGCGACAGAAAAGATTTTATTAACAAGGGCGGTTGATCGATCTCACTTCTTCGTTTTCGTTGCGGCGGGGGCGCCGCTGGTTCTAACCCATCGAACGAAAGAGGAGCCAGATCCGAAAAGCTGCGGCCGGCTGGGTCTGAAAACATTGGCTGTCCGGAGACAGAGGGGGCTCACCCGCAACTATAAGGCTACCGTTTCATTTTGGTGAGAAATAAATCAGATTTTCCCCAAAAATAAAAATAAAAACACATAAGTACCATTAAAGGTACTTATTAAAGGTACAAGGGGAAAGGTACAATTTTTCTAATGGCAAACTCGAATGATGCTATAACATCTTGAGAAACTGTTTAAACCCAGAACTTACAAAGGTACAATTAAAGCTTTTGTGAAATAAAAAGGTACAATTAAAGCGTTGCGAAATAAATGTGTGTGTGTACACACACACACACACACACACACATATATATAGTACCGCACTAGAGCTTAAATCCTGGTTTAACTCTGTCCCAAACTGACTTTCTGCACTAGAATCAGAGAATCAGAGAAACCAACTTTATGACTCTATGATTCTATGGTTTTAGTGTCGAAAATCAGTTTGGGCACAGAGTTAAACCAGGATTAAAGCTCAAAATTGGTCACAGTGTACACATTTCTGGCAGTATTGTACACATTTCTGGCAGTATACAGTAGACACTAAATGAAAATACAGATTCACATTTAAAAAAAATTAAATCAAAAGCTTTATTTATTTATAAATATTTATTTATTTATTTATTTATTTATAAACGTCACAAATTTACAAAATATATCATTTGACAGTAAGGCATATAAATAGGAGCAAAATAAGAAACAGATTCGCATTTTCTCCAGGGATTCGCATTTTCTCCAGCTGATCTCTGCCGGCTGGTGATCAGCTGGAAAAGCGGGAGATCCCCAGGCCCCACCGGGAAGCTGGCAAGCCTAAATACAATGTGAATTTTCGTGGCATTCCAGTAATAATACCGGGACTTCTATGACATTTTCAAGCTACTCAAAGGTCATTCACATTTTTATTTATTTATTTACTTATTTTATGATTTATACCCCGCCCTCCCCACCAAGTGGCTCAGGGCGGCTTACAACATAGAATCCCACATAAATAAGGTTTAAACATTTCAACAGTTAAAATAATTAAACAGTTTGAACAGTTAAAATTAAACAGTTTAAAATAATTAAAACATTTAAAACATTTTTAACATATTGTCTACTGTTTAAGGGCAAGCTGACACTGCCGAAGAGAGAAACCGAGAGAGCCCTTAAGACTCGCCGTCCACATGCCGGGACCAAGCAGTAGGCAAGTTGTACCTTTAAGACCAACCAAGTTTTTTTCAGAATGTCACCTTTCGCGTGCAGTAAGCAGACTTCACCAGACCCAAATGGACTGGCAAGCCATCCTTAAATATAGAGAAAGTGGGCAGCGAGCTGGTATGTAAGAGTCATGGAAATGTTTTTAGCAGATGAAAAGAATCACAAAGTGGGGTCTGTGGGGTTTTTATTCGTTAGTGCTGTGAACTGGGCTGAAACCGCAGTGGAGGGTGATAAAAAAAGAAAAGCGCAGACGGATGGTAGATGTGAGGTGCCAATAAATCTGGGTGTCATTTTGCCTTTGTTAGTTCTGGGTTTAAAGAGTTTCTCAAGAGGTTATAACATCATTCGAGTTTGTCATTAGAGAGGGGGGGGGAAGAATACATTCAAATGTAGTGGAAGATGGGTTAGTATATGTCTATGTTAGTATATGCCGGGAGAGTAAACGTACCGCAAGCCTTTTCGTTTTAAAGGCCCGTGGCGCCGCTCCGCTTCCAAACCCGTTTACACCGAGGAGTTCGAGCCGGATGGATTCTTCGCGCGACCCCGGATTGCCTTAGCCAACGGGGGTCGTTTAGGTTTGCCCTCCACCCAAAAAAAAACCCCTGGCTGGAAGGACGGGCGGAGCTGAGCGCGCCAAGGCACAGGTAAAATTTATGCCCCAATCCTCACCCCCCCGCCTCAAAATCGTTCCTCCACTTGCAGCTGCTGGAATGGCCTGGGGTCAGCTGTAGCTCTGGCAGGAGTTGTCCTTGAAAGGGCAGCTTCTGTCAGAGCTCTCTCAGCCCCACCCACCTCACAGGGTGTCTGTTGTGGGGGAGGAAGGGAAAGGAGATTGTAGGCCGCTCTGAGACTCTGTCCTTGGAAGGGCAGCTGCTGTGAGAGCCCTCTCAGCCCCACCCACCTCACAGGGTGTCTGTTGTGGGGGAGGAAGGGAAAGGAGATTGTAGGCCGCTCTGAGACTCTGTCCTTGAAAGGGCAGCTGCTGAGAGAGCCTTCTCAGGCCCACCCACCTCACAGGGTGTCTGTTGTGGGGGAGGAAGGGAAAGGAGATTGTAGGCCGCTCTGAGACTCTGTCCTTGAAAGGGCAGCTGCTGTGAGAGCCCTCTCAGCCCCACCCCCCTCACAGGGCGTTTGTTGTGGGGGGATAAGATAGAGGCGATCGTCAGCCGCTCTGAGTCTCTGATTCAGAGAGGAGGGCTGGATATAAATCTGCAATTCTTCTTCTTCTTGAGAATGGGGGGGGGGGGGGATGGTTGGGGCTTGGGTGCGTATCCTGCGCCTTCCAAACCGGCTTAGCGGCTTTACTCCAGTCAACGAAGACAGACCCAAGCGGGCAGCCGTGTTGGTCTGAAGCAGCTGAACGAAGCAGGAGTCAAGGGGCACCTTGAAGACCAACCCAATTTTATTGAGGACGGAGCTTTCGGGTGCTCTTCAGCGCTCTTCATCAGACGAGGAATCCGGCACAGGGAGCAAAGCCAGACATAGCTGAGCAGAGCCATAGAGAGCTGGGAGGCTCGGAGGTAGCCCTGTATGGCTCTGCTCAGCTCTGTATGGCTTTGCTCCCTGTGCCGGATTCCTCGTCTGACGAAGAGCGCTGAAGAGTACCCGAAAGCTCTGCCCTCAATACAACTTGCTTGGTCTTCGAGGTGCGACTTGACTCCTGCTTTGTCCAATCAACGAAGCCCCCCCCCCCCAAGTAGGGGATCGCAAAGACTCTTTCTTGGGGTGGTTGGAGGGGGGGGCGGGGGGTCCTCGTGTGGGTAGGCCTGACGGGACCGGGAGAGCCCCCCAGACGCCTGGGTCCCCCACCCAAGGGGCGGCAGAGGGGTTTCTTGGCCGCTTCTCGCTTTTGGTCGCCGGGCAGGGCTTCGGATCGCACGAAAGGGGGGCGGAGGGGGGCTCCTTTCTTTCCTTCCCCCTCCTCGGGGCGATTCTCGCCGGGCCCACGAGGCACCGGGGCGGGGGGGGGGGGCTCGTCGCGGCTGCCGCCAAGAGGGACGCGAGAAGTTCTTCGACGCCCCGGTCCTTCTCCGCCGAGGCCTGTGGGCCGAGATGGGGAGCTGGGGCAGCGGCTGCAGGCGCGGGAGGTGGAAAGGCGAGGGAAGGCGCCGGAAACCTCGGGGAGGAAAAGCAGCCGCAGCGACGAGAAGGCTTCGAGCGGATCCCCGAGGTGCAAAAGGACGAGGAGGAAGCTGAAAGCGGATGGTGGAAGTCGAGAAGAACAAGAACAAGAACGACGACAGTGGGGATGATGAGGATGCTTAAAGCTGATGTAAATCAATCAATCAATCAATAATAATAATAATAATAATAATAATAATAATAATAATAATAATAATAATAATAATAATAATAATAATAATAATAATAATGCCTCTGATTCAGCAAGAGTTCACAGGAGGGCAGCTCCTGAACCTTTCTGAGCGTTCCACCTCCTTGTCCATTGAATAGCAGGTGCACCTGCATAACAATCCCTGGATGAGCTCCACCACCTATTTGTCTACAAAACGACCAATATAATGAAGAAGAAGAAGAAGAAGAAGAAGAAGAAGAAGAAGAAGAAGAAGAAGAAGAAGAAGAAGAAGAAGAAGAAGAAGAAGAAGAAGAAGAAGAAGAAGAATCATAGAGTTGGAAGGGACCTCTAGGGTCATCTAGCCCAACCCCCTGCACAATGCAGGAAACTCACAGACACCTCCCCCTGAATTCTCAGGATCTTCATTGCTGTCAGAGGGCCCTCTAGCCTCTGTTTAAGAACCTCCAAGGAAGGAGAGCCCATCACCTCCTGGCTCCTGAGGAAGCCTGTTCCACTGAGGAACTGCTCTAAACTCACAGACACCTCCCCCTAAATTCCCAGGATCTTCATTGCTGTCAGATGGCCATCTAACCTCTGTTTCAAAACCTCCAAGGAAGGAGAGCCCGCCACCTCCCGAGGAAGCCTGTTCCACTGAGGAACCGCTCTAACGGTTGGGAAGTTCTTCCTAAAGTTGAGCCGGAAACTCTTTTAATTTAATTTCGTTGGTTCTGGTCCGACCTTCCGGGGCCACAGAAAAGAATTCCGCACCATCCTCTAGATGACAGCCCTTCAAGGACTTGAAGATGGTGATCATATAACAATAATATGGATTAAAGGAGTTGATTATGATGTTTAATGCTGATTATGTAAGTCAATAATAATAATAATAATAATGTTGATTAAAGGAGTCTATGGTAATGATTAAAGTTGATTATGTAAAATAATAATAGCAGTAATAATAATAATAATAATAATATGGATTAAATATGGATCATGTTGATGTTTAAAGCTGATTGTGTAAATCAAGAATAATGATGATGACGACGACGACGACAATAATAATAATAATAATAATAATAATAATAATAATAATAATAATAATAATAATAATAATAATAATAATAATAATAATAATAATATTGATTAAAGGAGTCGACAACTTCTCTAGTGGCTTCGATCCCAGCTGAAGCTTACAGGGAATCTCTCATTCGCTCTTTCTTTCCACGTCTGCTGGTTCCGAACCCGATCCTGCCAGCGGTCCATCTCGCTCCAACTGTTCAATGTGGTTCCTTGCAAACAAACAAACAAAAAACCGGAGCGAAGCGAAGTTCTATCTTAGGAAGGCTCGCGGGGCGGGGCAGGTTCTTTCGGGAGTAACACCCCCCCCCTCCCCACCGCCGGCGCTGCGAGCCTTCCTTCCGCGTAGCCCTGCACAGGAGGCCGCGGCTGCTTCGTGCTGCTTACTCGTGAGTAAACGCCGCCGTCACCCACGGGGCCCGTGCTTCCAATCCACCGCGTTTGGGCGGGCCCAGGGTCTCAAAGCATACAGGAGACCCTGAGTTTGGTCTTCCTTTTGTACAATTAATGCCTTTCTCTCCCCCACCCCCCACCCCCAAATAGATCTTTTCCTTCGTGGGGGCGTGTCTTCTCTTCCCGAAGCCCCCAGCTTCCCTGCCCCCTCCTTGGATCTCTTTTTTAGTCCTGCTCTCGGGTAAGTCTCGAGGCCACCCAAATGGAGATAATTCTGTTTTTTTCTGATTTCGGGGCAGGGAGAGAAGACGCCAAAGATCTTTCAGCTGGTGGTCGAAGTGGTTGTTGTTGTTGGCTGCCGTTAGTCATTTCGGAGAAAAAGAGGTGCCGGAGCTCATTAGCACAACTCGTTTGCATAGGCTGCACACCCCTGACATCCCCGGAAGGTGGACTAAATTATATCAGCTCAGCATCCGCCCTAAAATGATTCTGGAATGATTTGGGGCCGGCTGTTTTATTTTTATTTTGTTTTTTGTCTCTCTGAGCAGGAAAAAAACCTCAACTTTTTTTTAAAAAAAAGCCGCCTTGAGCCCCACAAAAAAGGCGGACTATCACAAACGTTCTGGGGAATGAACGAGTCAATGAATGAATCAATTTATATCTGTTTTGTTTGTTTTTTTAAATCCCTCCAATTATTTTAGAAGCAACAGGGTCCCCGGGGACTCCACAGACCGGAATTAATAATCAGGGGTCATTTGGTAGAAAAAAGAGGTGCCGGAGCTCAATAGCACAACCCACTGGCATCGCTCATTGGCATATGCCCCACAGCAACGACATCCTCGGGAGGTGGGCAAAATTCTATCCGCTCAGCAGCTACCTGAAAATGCTTCTAGAATGAGAATTGCCGTCATAAAACCTTCCTCCCCATTCATAGTCTTTAAAGGACTTTCTCCGCTGAGGGCACCGTGGCACGAGGAAGATTGCCATCGGTCTGCTTGATAGGTTTGGGTGATTCCCCCATTTTTGGTGGTGGTGGGGGGGATATTAGAAAGTTTGTCCAATCTTAAGAGTTCAGCAGAATTCTCACGGTTTGGGTTTTGAACAAAGGAGGCCAGAAGCAATTTTGGAGTTGGGGGGGGGAGAGAGGGAGAGAAAGCACAATAAAATGTAGAGGTTTCTACTCCTGGGAACTCCTGCCCAAAACGAGGCCTATTATTATTATTATTATTATTATTATTATTATTATTATTATTATTATTATTATTATTATTATTATTATTATTATTATTATTATTATTATTATTATTACTATTATTATTATTATTATTATTATTATTATCATCATCATCATCATCATCATCATCATCATCATCATCATCATCATCATCATCATCATTTTTTATATATAAATATATTTATTGTTTTAGTCATTTACATTGAGCTTATCCTTTTTCTCATACAGAGTATACATCTAAATTTCTATCCCCCTTTACAAGGTATTCTTGCTCGGTCCTTTTAGTTTAAATGTTCTTATATCAGTCCATATTGAGGTCTTCTCGCTTTCAAGTAGTACCGTCGTTCTTTGGTCTTCTCCTTCTAGGCCTTATTAAGTCCATTTTCTCTTTCACCTTCATATTCTTGTCACTTCCGAGCTTTTTCATCATCATCATCATCATCATCATCATCATCATCATCATCATCATCATCATCATCATCATCATCATTATTATTATCATTATTATTATTTTACATGGGAGGGAGGAAAACCACAGAGATGCATTACATGGAGGGGGGGAGGGAAGAGGAAAACCACCACTCTCTTCTCTGTCCTCTCCCTGGAGAGTCAGCCTCCGCCTTCCAAGCAGTTCCAAGCAAAGGGACACCGATTCGGCAGCCCCAATATTATATATTTCGGTTTTCAGGACAACGTAGCAACGGGGCGATCTCGGGCCCTGGAAGCTCCGGGGGGGGGGGGGCTCGAAAGGGCGTGACTCGGTGGTCTCCCTTGAAGGCCAAACGACCGGGATCGAAAGAGGAGAAAGCTCTCATTGGGCTCAAGTGCCTTCATTTATCGGACTTGTTAATCTCCAGGCTCCTCAGATGGAGGTTGGGGCTGGAGATCTCACAACTCACAACTCCAGGCGGCCTCGGTGGCTCGTTTCTTGACTTGTGTTTGTTTCAAACCTGTCAACCCCTTCTCCCAGAGCAAATGATTGCTTTGGAAGGGGGAGTGGCAGACATTCTCCCCAACGGAGGTGACCCTCCACAAACCCCTCTCTGCCAAGATCCAGCCTCAAATCCCCATCGGATTTTTGAACTCGGGACCGGCAACTTGACTTAGGCTGTGATCAGAAGACGACTGCAGATTTATACCCCCCCCCCCTTCGCTCTGAATCAGAGGGGCTTGCAATCTCCCACATCTTCTCCCTCCACAACAGACACCCTGTGAGGCGGGTGGGGCTGAGAGGGATGAAGCATCAGCCACAATTCCACAATGTGAGGTGGGTGGGGCTGCTCTAATGAAGCATCAGCCACAATTCCAGGAAACGGCTGGAACGCTGGCTGTTTTATTCCCATTTTCCTAACCAGGCCCTGTGTCCATAACCACATTGGCCCTTCAGATTCTCTTCTAGCAGCTCCTCCGAAGAAGAAAACATTGGATTTATATCCCGCCCTCCACTCAGAGTCTCCCAGCGGCTCACAATCTCCTTTCCCTTCCTCCTCCACAACAGACACCCTGTGAGGTGGGTGGGGCTGAGAGGGCTCTCACAGCAGCTGCCCTTTCAAGGACAACCTCTGCCAGAGCTATGGCTGACCCGAGGCCATTCCAGCAGGTGCAAGTGGAGGAGTGGGGAATCATTCCCGCTCTCCCAGACAGGAGTCTGCACACTTCCCCGCTACACCAAACTGGACCACACACACTAAAGAACGCCCTTTCAATATCCACTTTCCAACTGGATTTTACTGTGTGTGAACTGGCAAAACCCAGTTGGAAAGCGCATTGAAAGTGGACTGGAAATGCATCGCCGGGGGAGCTGTTTCTTTAGAAAGGCAGTGCCTGCCCTTTCCGCGGGGCCCCTTGTCTCTGCGGCAAGGGCAAAAAAAACCCAACACAAACACAAACCCTCAGCTACCTTGGCCAGGAAACCGCTCCCCCCCCTCCCCTTTCCATCCGCTTCAAACCCGGACCCTGAAATTTACCCACAAGTCTGGTCAATTTCAAGGCGACCTGAAAGGTCTCAGATCCAGAAGAACGGCTGTGCCCTTTGGGAGAAATCAGGGGGGAGGAAAAGGGTGGGGGGGGGAGAAACATCCCCCCCTCTCTTGAAGCTCTGCTACAGCTGGTGGAAGGATTCCCCCCCCCCAGCAGTTCCCACCCACTCACATTTTCTCCTTTTTTCTCTCTCTCTCCTTTCTTCAGGTTTCTCAATAACGTTTGTTTTCGTTTTTTGAAACAATGGGAGGGCGGGAGATCAGTCCCCTTTCTCCCCAGCCGGAGCTTAAAGGGGTATTGTCCGTTTCCAAGGAGACGGGGGAAACAGCTATTTGTTTGTTTTAAGCCACCGCCCGCCCTCCCCTGTTATTTACTCTCGGCTGCGGTTGCCAAACCGTATTTATCGGATATAGGGTTGCCAGATCCTATGCAAGCAATATCTCAGGACTTTGGGGGTGGGGCCAGGGGGCTTTAGGGGCGGAGCCAGGAGACATTGGCGATGGAGCCAAGAAGAAGGTTTGTGACAAGCACCATTGAACTCCACAGGGCGTTCTGGCCATTACATTGAAAGGGACCGCACACCTTTTAAATGCTTTTCTTCCGCTGGAAATAATGAAGGCTAGAGGCACCTTCTTTGGGGGCTCATAGAATTGGACCCCCTGGTCCGATCCTTTTGAAACTTGGAGGGTATTTTGGGGAGAGGCATCAGATGCTAAACTGAACATTTGGTGCCTCTGTCTCAAAAAACAACCCCCCCCATAGCCCCAGATACCCACAGATCAATTCTCCATAATAGCCTATGGGAATCGGTTTCCATAGGGAATAACGGAGTGCCCAGCAGACGTTTCCTTCCCCTCCCTTTCTGATGGCCCTGAAGCGGGGGTAGGGTCTCCAAACTGGGAATCCCCTGCCCCCACCTGGGGACTGGCAAACCTAAGAGGTGCGAGTTGCAGCCATTCTGGAATTCGGAAGAGTGGGCATGTCCGGGTGGGTGAAGGAGAGAAGCAAGTGTCAATGATGATATCCTTTTTATTTATTATTTTTTAAAATTTCCTGTCACAAGAGGCCATTTTGCGACACGGTTGTTGTGACGATGGAGTCGATGGACCCCTTGGGCCTAAAATATCGGGGGGGGGGGGGAGGAAACAAAAAATAATAATGCAGATTTATACCCTACCCTTCTCTCTGAATCAGAGATGCAGAGCAGCTTACAATCTCCTATATCTTCTCCCCCCACAACAGTCACCCTGTGAGGTGGGTGGGGCTGAGAGAGGATTTCTCATGTGGTTTTGGGCTTGCTGGCCTTTTGACTGTTTTGGAGGGGGCAGCCCAGGAGAGTCCCAGGTAAGCAAGGCCTGCTTGGCTGGCTGGATCTCTAGCAAGCCCAAGCAGGCCTCGCTCGCCCAGGGCCTTCCTTTCTTGCATCTGGTTGCTTTTGGCTGAGGGGGGGCATATGCTAATTAGTTATGCTAATGAGCACCGTCACCTATTTTTCTACAAAAAGGCCCCTGGATGGATCGCATCAGATCTCAAAAGCTAAGCAGAAAAAGAAGAATTGCAGATTTATACCCCGCCCTTCTATCTGAATCAGAGTCTCAGAGCGGCTTACAATCTCCCATATCTTCTCCCCCCACAAAAGACACCCTTTAAGGTGGGTGGGGCTGAGAGAGCTCACATAGCAGCTCCCCTTTCAAGGACAATCTGTGCGAGAGCTATGGCTGACCCAAGGCCATTCCAGCAGCTGCAAGTGGAGGAGTGGGGAATCAAACCTGGTTCTCCCAGATAAGAATCCACACATTTAACCACTACACCAAACTGGCCCTGGTTAACACCTGGAGGGGAAACCACCAAGCAAGTCCAGGATTTCTATGCAGAAACAGACAATGGCAAGCCACCTGTAAAATGTCTCCTGCCTTAAGAACATAAGAGAAGCCATGTTGGATCAGGCCAATGGCCCATCCAGTCCAACACTCTGTATCACACATAAGAGAAGCCATGTTGGATCAGCCCAATGGCCCATCCCATCCAACACTCTGTGTCACACATAAGAACATAAGAGAAGCCATGTTGGATCAGGCCAATGGCCCATCCAGTCCAACACTCTGTGTCACATAAGAACATAAGAGAAGCCATGTTGGATCAGGCCAATGGCCCATCCAGTCCAACACTCTGTGTCACACATAAGAACATAAGAGAAGCCATGTTGGATCAGGCCAGTGGCCCATCCAGTCCAACACTCTGTGTCACACATAAGAACATAAGAGAAGCCATGTTGGATCAGGCCAGTGGCCCATCCAGTCCAACACTCTGTGTCACACATAAGAACATAAGAGAAGCCATGTTGGATCAGGCCAATGGCCCATCCAGTCCAACACTCTGTGTCACACATAAGAACATAAGAGAAGCCATGTTGGATCAGGCCAATGGCCCATCCAGTCCAACACTCTGTGTCACACATAAGAACATAAGAGAAGCCATGTTGGATCAGGCCAATGGCCCATCCAGTCCAACACTCTGTGTCACACATAAGAACATAAGAGAAGCCATGTTGGATCAGGCCAATAGCCCATCCAGTCCAACACTCTGTGTCACACAGTGGCCAAAATACACACACACACACACTGTGGCTAATAGCCACTGATGGACCTTTGCTCCATAATAAGAACATAAGAGAAGAACATAAGAAAACTCCAGAGGCTCCCCATGAATCAGCTTTTGACCACCTGCCCTGACTTGGCTAGACCGATCTTGCAAGGTCTTGGAAGCTAAACAAGGTCTGCTTGGACCACTGAGGAAGTCCAGAGTGGCTACGCAGAGGCAGGCAATGGCAAACTAGCCCTGAAGGCCTCTTGCCTTGGGGTGACCACAACACAGCTGTGACTTTGGCATCACTTTCTAACACCTGCCCCGAGTTGGATGGCCCAGGCTAGCCCAGTCTGGTCAGATCTCAGAAGCTAAGCTGAGTCAGACCTGGTTAGCACTTGGATGGGAGGAGGAGGAGGAGAAGAGGAGTGTGTGAGACAGGATGCTGGACTAGATGGACAACAGGCCTGATCCAGCAGGGCTCTTCTAATGTTCTAACGAAGGCCTCGGCCTCTCTGCCCTGTTGTTGGCCCTCCAGAGGAACTGATTGGCCACTGTGTGACAGGAGGCTGCACAAGATGGCCTACTGGTCTGTTCCAGCAGAGCTCTTTGGATGTTCTCATAAGTCAGCTGTGACTTGGCATCACCTTTCACCACCAATAACAGCATTATGGTTGCCTCAGGATAAGTTCAAATGGCTCTCCGGTGCCTACCTAGTAGCTCCTCAGAGTCAGTTTTAAAAGCCTTTTCATCAGCTGAAGGTTCAAAGCAGAGAGCAGGAGTCACCAGTGGCGGTGACAGGTTTGTCCAGGGTTTTTTTTTTTGTAGCAGGAACTCCTTTACATATTAGGTCACACCTCCCTGATGCAGCCAATCCTCCAAGGGCTTACAGGGCTCTTAGTACAGGTCCTACTGTAAGCTCCAGGAGGATTGGCTACATCATGATATTGGATTTATATCCCGCCCTCCACTCCAAAGAGTCTCAGAGCGGCTCACAATCTCCTTTACCTTCCTCCCCCACAGCAGACATCCTGTGAGGTGGGTGGGACTGGAGAGGGCTCTCACAGCAGCTGCACTTTCAAGGACAACCTCTGCCAGAGCTATGGCTGACCCAAGGCCATGCTAGCAGGTGCAAGTGGAGGAGTGGGGAATCAAACCCGGTTCTCCCAGATAAGAGTCCGCACACTTAACCACTACACCAAACTGGCTCTCCATCAGGAGTGTGTGGCCAAATATGCAAAGGAGGTCCTGCTAGAATTCCTTACAGGGCTCTTCATACAGGGCCTACTGGAAGCTCCAGGAGGATTGGCTGCATCAGGGGTGTGTGCCCTAATATGCAAAGGAGGTCCTGCTAGAATTCCTTACAGGGCTCTTTGGACAGGGCCTACTGGAAGCTCCAGGAAGATTGGCTGCATCAGGGGTGTGTGGCCTAATATGCAAAGGAGGTCCTGCTAGAATTCCTTACAGGGCTCTTCGTACAGGGCCTACCGTAAGCTCCAGGAGCATTGGCTACATCAGGGGTGTGTGGCCTAATATGCAAAGGAGGTCCTGCTAGAATTCCTTACAGGGGTCTCAGTACAGGGCCTACTGGAAGCTCCAGGAGGACTGGCTACATCAGGGGTGTGTGGCCTAATATGCAAAGGAGGTCCTGCTAGAATTCCTTACAGGGCTCTCAGTACAGGGCCTACTGGAAGCTCCAGGAGGATTGGCTACATCAGGGGTGTGTGGCCAAATATGTAAAGGAGTTCCTGCTACAGAAAAAGCCCTGGGTTTGCCCTCTTGGACCCTCAAAGATTTCTCGTCAGGCCAGCTTCCCAAAGACGCAGCCTAGCCTAGAAGCCGACCAAGAGAGCAGGCTGCTTCCCCCATCCTTCTTTTGAACAGATGTGCAAAACAACATCATATGGTGTGTGTGGGGGAGGTAATGGGAAGAGAAAATGTCTCTTAATCTGAGCGTTTTGCTTTGGGCAGTCCACGCCGGGAAGGGGAGGAGGACTTTTAAAAATAGCTCCTCCATACGGCCGGGCAGGAATACATAAAGCAACGTCCCAAATCGTAGCCCACACATATTTGTGCCCACATCAACGCAGAGCAATTCCCTCCACCTTTATCGCAGCAAACTGGCTTTTCTTTTTATCACCTGCCTTCAATTCTGGAATTGAGTCAGGGCGATTTGATGGGAAATGGTGGGCATTTTCTGCCATTTTGTTGCCTTCCTTTGTTGGGAGAATTCTTTTTGAAGGAGGGGAATAAAAGAGCCATTTTTATGTCTTTCTCTCCCTCTGCCTGCGGTTTCTTTCACCCCCTCAGGAATACATCTATTCGCAACCTAAGAAGGCCTCCAAAGCCCAGAGCTCCTAAGCTTGAGTCCGATGAGGTGTGATACTTCAGTCCTGACCTCTGTCTCTGACCGTTTTCGCACACAGCTTACCACGCGGTCGCGTTCCTGTTCTCTCCGCAGCGTCTGTCGGATTTCCCGTTATCTGCGCTGGAGCTACAGGAAGTGCCGCGGCTTTTGCGCAGCAAACATAAACTCAGTTTTAGCGGTTTATGTTTGCTACGCAATAGCCGCGGCACTTCCTGTAACTTCGGCGCAGATAACGGGCAATCCGACGGACGCTGCGGAGAAAACGGGAACGTGGCCCCGTGGTAAGCTGTGTGCGAAAACGGTCTCTGTGTGTGAAGTGCCGTCAAGTCACTTCTGACTTGCGGTGACCTGGGCTGGTGCTGGGGTTTCTGGCGCCCTAGGTCCACAGCTTGCCTGTGCCCCCACCGCTGTGGCGGTGAGGGCGAGGGCAACAGTGGTAGGCAGCATGACAGCAAGCTCCTCTGAGCACGCGCGTCGTCGTGCCACCCCAGCTTCGCCGTCCCGGGTCAGAGCTTCCATTGGAAGCACAGCCCTAAGAAGGCTGAGCAGGGGTGTGTACACTCTGAGGCGCTCAGCTCCTGGCTCCCAGCACCACCGAGCTCGCTCGCCACTCTGCCACCCCCGGTAGGTGGCGATGTGGAGGAGGGCAGTGGAGAGGCAAGCGGCAAGGGCAAGCGTTGCAGTGGAGGGGAAGGGACACTGGGGGCAGCGAAGGGTGTGTGGGGAGGGGGTGCCCCCCAGCCACTCCTGAGGCTAGGTAGCGCCCTAGGTAGTCACCTGCCTGGCTTACCGGGACATGCCGGCCCTGATGGCGACCCAATGAATTAATGTCCTCCAAACATCCTCTACAGGGCTCTTCAGGGGTGGGCAACGGTAGCTCTCCAGCTGTTTTTTGCCTACGACTCCCATCAGCCTCAGCCGTTGGCCATGCTGGCTGGGGCTGATGGGAGTTGTAGGCAAAAAAAACATCTGGAGAGCTACCATTGGCCACCCCTGCTCTAGTCAACAGCCTTGGTCAGGCCTTGCAAATGGAGGGCCACAAGTTCCTGGATGCTGGTATGATCAAGTACTTGGTCTTTCGGGCAGCCCACAGCATCTGTAAAAATCTCCTCCAATCCCACATTTCAAAGGAATCTGTTTTCTTCCTGTCAGCTTTCTTCATTATCCAGCTTTCACACGCACATACATAGTAATGGGGAATACTGCTTAGACCAGGGTAAGGGTCGTGTTTACTCAGGGGTGAAAGAAATGAGAGAGAGAGAGAGCGACAGAGATAGACAGAGATAGACAGAAGGGGGGGGGGAGGAAGAAGAAGAGGAGGAAGAGGAAGAAGAAGGGGAAGAGGAGGAGGAAGACGATGATGATATTGGATTTATATCCTGCTCTCCACTCTGAATCTCAGAGTCTCAGAGCGGATCTCAATCTCCTCCCCTTTCCCCGCCCCCAACAGATACCCTGTGAGGTAGATGAAGATATTGGATTTATATCCCGCCCTCCACTCCGAAGAGTCTCAGAGCGGCTCACAATCTCCTTTCCCTTCCTCCCCCACAACAGACACCCTGTGAGGTAGATGAAGATATTGGATTTATATCCCGCCCTCCACTCCGAAGAGTCTCAGAGCGGCTCACAATCTCCTTTCCCTTCCTCCCCCACAACAGACACCCTGTGAGGTAGATGAAGATATTGGATTTATATCCTGCCCTCCACTCCGAAGAGTCTCAGAGCAGCTCACAATCTCCTTTACCTTCCTCCCCCACAACAGACACCCTGTGAGGTAGATGAAGATATTGGATTTATATCCTGCCCTCCACTCCGAAGAGTCTCAGAGCAGCTCACAATCTCCTTTCCCTTCCTCTCCCACAACAGACACCCTGTGAGGTAGATGAAGATATTGGATTTATATCCCGCCCTCCACTCCGAAGAGTCTCAGAGCGGCTCACAATCTCCTTTCCCTTCCTCCCCCACAACAGACACCCTGTGAGGTAGATGAAGATATTGGATTTATATCCCGCCCTCCACTCCGAAGAGTCTCAGAGCGGCTCACAATCTCCTTTCCCTTCCTCCCGCACAACAGACACCCTGTGAGGTAGATGAAGATATTGGATTTATATCCCGCCCTCCACTCAGAAGAGTCTCAGAGCGGCTCACAATCTCCTTTACCTCCCCCCCCCCCACAACAGACACCCTGTGAGGTGGGTGGGGCTGAGAGGGCTCTCACAGCAGCTGCCCTTTCAAGGACAACCTCTGCCAGAGCTGCAAGTGGAGGAGTGGGGAATCAAACCCGGTTCTTCCAGATAAGAGTCCACACACTTAACCACGACACCAAACAGACAGAGAGAGAGACAGACAGACAGAGAGATGGAGAAAGAAAGAGACAGAGAAAGAGAGAGACGGAGAGAGAGTAACAGAGACAGAAGAGCAAGTCCAGCTAAGTGCTGTCAACATACTTCCAAACAAAATTTGAGTGCAGTGGCATCTTTAAGACCAACGTTTTATCCACTGTGCAAGGGGTTGGACTAGATGACCCTGGAGATACCTTCCAACTCTATGATTCTAAGATTCTAGGGTCGGTCTTAAAGGTGCCCCACCAAACTTCGTTCCACTGCTTCAGACCGACACGGCTACCCACTTGAAGTTACTTCTGACTTTTGGTGACCCTGTGAATGAATGACCTCCAAAATGCCCTCTCTGGGACAGTCTGGCTCAGGGCTTGCAAACAGAGGACCTCGACATCCTTGATGGAGTCAACTCATGTACTGTTGAAGGACAGACCTAAACCTACATGGAGCAGGGGGTTGGACTAGAAGGCCTGTATGGTCCCTTCCAGGGGTCATTTTGAAGAAAAATAGGTGGTGGAGTGCATTAGCATAACAATTAGCATACGCCCCACACACACACACACGCCCCAGCCAAAATCAACCCAATGCAAGAAAGGAGAGCCCCGGGCAAGTGAGGCCTGCTTGGGCTGGCTAGAGATCCAGCCAGCCCAAGCAGGCCTCGCTCACCTGGGACTCTCCTGGGCCACCCCCCCCCCCAGTCAAAAGGCCAGCAAGCCGTTCACAACCCAAAATCACATAAAAGTGGAGAAAGGGTGGCGTGGGCTTCTCCAGGGGTTAACGAGGGCTGTTGGGGGCGTGGCAAAGCCCCTGGTGGCCGGCTGGCTGCCCGCTCTCCTAATCCGGGGATTGTTATGCAGCTGCACCAACTATTCAATGGAGAAGGTAGGTGGGAAGGAGGAGGAGGGGGGAACCCTCAGAAAGGTTCAGGAGCTGCGCTCCTGTGAGCTCCTGCTGAATCCGAGGCCTGGTCCCTTCCAACTCTGTCATTCTTTGATTCTATCTCCAGGTATTTCTGAGAATTGGCCACCTTAGGGCAGAGGAAACATGACCAGGGCCGCAGCCAAAGGGACCGAGGAGCCTTAGAGGAGTGTCGTTCCTCTTTCCCCATCTACGGGTCGCTTCCCTTTCCCGCCAGCGAGCTCACCGGCTCGCTGCTCCAAGCGCTTGGTGGGTATTAAGGGGCAATCCATGGCCCTGCAGCCTCCTAAATAACAGCCTGCGTTCAGCGTCCCAACGCCCAGGGTAAACATGTGTTGGTTGGCTGGCAATGCCGTTGAGCGACACCCGCCATTTGCCAGGATGGAATCATTGTACGTAATGGATAATTACTCTGCAATTAAACAATTTGGAAGCCACGAGGCAGGCTCGTTAGAGTAGAAACAAACAAGAGGGCGGATCGGCCTTTGTGGGAAACCGCAGTTGCCCTAAGAGAAAGCCCAACGGGGCAGCTCCGCGGGGGGAGAAGGGGGGAAATAGGGCAACCTTTTTAATGCCTAGATTTGTTTCCCAAGAGAGGAAGGTTGTCACCCACTGCCTCCTAGCTCTGGGTCCCAATTTCTCCATTTGGAAAAATGCCTCGGGGCCCAACAACATCAAAAATCTGGAAAACGTATCAACAATCTGGAAAACGTTTTCTGATCCCTACCTGTGTATATTTTTCCGTCAGGTCGCAGCTGACTTTTGGTGACCCTGTGTAATTTTCAGGGCAAGAGAAGTTCAGAGGTGGTTTGCCATTACCTGCCTCTGCATAGCAGCCCAGGACTTCCTTGGTGGTCTCCCATCCAAGTACCAACCAGGGACAAACCTGCTTACCTTCTAAGATGATGGCATGGAACTAGCTTGGGCCATCCAGGTCAAGGCAAGAGAAGTTCAGAGGTGGTTTGCCATTGCCTGCCTCTGCATAGCAACCCAGGACTTCCTCGGTCGTCTCCCATCCAAGTACAAACCAGGGACAAACCTGCTTACCTTCTAAGATATTATGAGATGGAGCTAGCTTGGGCCATACCACTCAAAGCAAGAGACATTCAGAGGTGGTTTGACATTGCCTGCCTCTGCGTAGCAACCCAGGACTTCCTTGGTGGTCTTCCATCCAAGTACCAATCAGGGACAGATTTGCTTAGCTTCTAAGATGATGGCATGGAACTAGCTTGGGCCATCCAGGTCAAGGCAAGAGACGTTCAGAGGTGGTTTGCCATTGCCTGCCTCTGCATAGCAACCCAGGACTTCCTCGGGGGTCTCCCATTCAAGTACCAACCAGGGACAAACCTGCTTAGCTTCGAAGATATTATGAGATGGAGCTAGCTTGGGCCATCCAGATCAAGGCAAGACACATTCAGAGGTGGTTTGCCGTTGCCTGCCTCTGCGTAGCAACCCAGGACTTCCTTGGTGGTCTCCCCTCCAGGGTTGACCCTGCTTAACTTCTAAGGTCAAGTTAGCTTGGGGCCATCAAGTTCAGGGCCATGTAATAATTATGTGCCATGAAGTCACACAGACCGCTTATGACAACCCCACAGGGTTTTAGAGTCCAGAGTCATTCAGAGATGGTTTGCCTTTGCCTGCCTCTGCATAGCAACCCTGGGATTTCTTGATGGTCTCCCATCCTAGTACTAACCAGAGTCGACCCGCTTCGCTTTCAACATCAGGCTATCCTGGGCCACTCAGGTCAGGACAAGAGATGAACAGAGGTGGTTTGCCATTGCTTGCCTCTGCATAGCAACCCCGGGCGTCCTCAGCGGTCTTCCATCCTAGTACTAACTAGGGCTGGTCCTGCTTAGCTTTTGAAAGCTGACAAGATCCGGCCAGCTTGGGCTACCTGTACATCTTAGGTCACAACTGATAAAAGAAAACAGGGCTGCCACCCAAAATGGAAGCACCTTGTTCAATAGCTATCCTCACTCATCACCCCTGTTTCCACACCTCAGCTTCTCATCGTTGGTGGCTGCTGGCAAGGAGACATGTCATTTTGGCTCATGGACAGAGATGCTATTAGGAAGGGGCAGGGGTGGGATTCTAGCAGGAGCTCCTTTGCATATTAGGCCACGCCCCCCTGATGTAGCCAATCCTCCAAGAGCTTACAAGGCTCTTTTTTTGTAAGCTCTTGGAAGACTGGCTACATCAGGGGTGTGTGGCCTAATAGGTAAAGGAGGTCCTGCTAGAATTCCTTACAGGGCTCTCAGTACAGAGCCTACTGTAAGTTCCAGGAGAATTGGCTGCATCAGGGGTGTGTGGCCTAATATGCAAAGGAGGTCCTGCTAGAATTCCTTACAGGGCTCTTCGTACAGGGCCTACTGGAAGCTCCAGGAGGATTGGCTACATCAGGGGTGTGTGGCCTAATATGCAAAGGAGGTCCTGCTAGAATTCCTTACAGGGCTCTCAGTACAGGGCCTACTGGAAGCTCCAGGAGAACTGGCTACATCAGGGGTGTGTGGCCTAATATGCAAAGGAGGTCCTGCTAGAATTCCTTACAGGGCTCTTAGTCCAGGGCCTACTGTAAGCTCCAGGAGGATTGGCTACATCAGGGGTGTGTGGCCTAATATGCAAAGGAGGTCCTGCTAGAATTCCTTACAGGGCTCTTCATACAGGGCCTACTGTAAGCTCCAGGAGGATTGGCTACATCAGGGGGTGTGGCCTAATATGCAAAGGAGGTCCTGCTAGACTTCCTTACAGGGCTCTCAGTACAGGGCCTACTGGAAGCTCCAGGAGGATTGGCTACATCAGGGGGGGTGCGGCCTAATATGCAAAGGAGGTCCTGCTAGAATTCCTTACAGGGCTCTTAGTACAGGGCCTACTGGAAGCTCCAGGAGGATTGGCTACATCAGGGGTGTGTGGCCTAATATGCAAAGGAGGTCCTGCTAGAATTCCTTACAGGGCTCTCAGTACAGGGCCTACTGGAAGCTCCAGGAGGATTGGCTACATCAGGGGTGTGTGGCCTAACAGACAAAGGAGCTCCCGCTAGAATTCCACCCCTGGGAAGGGGAAGTCAGGGACATGACTCAGGACTCTCCGTTTTGGTGGCAGTCCTTGTTCCTTTGTAGCATTCTGGTTAGTCCTTTATTTGACTTGCAGTTTGCATTCTGTGTCATTAAAGCTGGCAGATCTATAAGGGTCAGCCAACGGTTATTAACCATTGAGAGCCAGTTTGGTGTAGTGGTGAAGTGCGCGAACTCTTATCTGGGAGAACCGGGTTTGATTCCCCATTCCTCCCCTTGCAGCTGCTGGAATGGCCTTGGGTCAGCCATAGCTCTCATAGGAGTTGTCCTTGAAAGGGCAGCTGCTGTAAGAGCTCTCTCAGCCCCACCCACCTCACAGGGTGTCTGTTGTGGGGGGGGGGGAAGGCAAAGGAGATTGAGACCGCTCTGAGACTCTGAGGGCGGAATATAAATCCAATATCTTCTTCTTCTTCGTAAATCAGGGGTGTCAAACTAATGTTATGAGGTCTGGAACCAACATAAATGAGACCTTGTCGGGCTGGGCCATGTGTGTCCCAAAATGCAATGCCAGGTAGCAGAGATATAAACTTTATAAAGGACACAAACACAATTAAAGATTTAAAAACTTAAATAAAACATGCTTAAAACATAAGCAGTTGTTAAGTCTTACAGGTGTTTTATTTGTATCTCTTTCGTGCAATCCGGGGAACTAGGCAAAAGAAGCTCTGACTCTTTCCTTCCTTCCTCAGGGGACCAGGAGGGGGCAGAGACTCAGCCAATAGAAGGAAGAGAGGCTTGGCTCAGTAGCTCTGCTGTGCGATTGAGAGAGCCTGGCAAAGCAAGCTCTCCCTCCCTCCTTCCTCTACAAGAGAGGAGCCAGGGGCTTTGCTCTGTAGCTCCTGTGCGATTGAGCACGCCTGGCAAAGCAAGCTGAGATGCAGAAGGAAGCAAGACAGAGGGAGAAGGAAGCAGACGACAGCCAGTTACTCGGGGGCCTAATTTGGCCCCCAGGCCACAAGCTTGACACCCCTGCCAATGAGTCACAGCCCCTCACTGGTGGAACTGTATTCTCCACCTTCCCGTTCTCCCAGCATCCACCCATGATAAGTGCCTGAAAGGTGATGATGGGGGTTATGGTACTCACATGGAATATGGTGAGTACATATATGGAGAATACACCGTCCCTCAGGGAGGGACGGTGGCTCAGTCGTAGAGCATCTGCTTGGTAAGCAGAAGGTCCCAGGTTCAATCCCTGGCATCTCCAACTATAGAAGAGTCCAGGCAAATAGACGTGAATAACCTCAGCTTGAGACCTCAGAGAGCAGGGGAGGGATGGTGGCTCAGTGGTAGAGCATCTGCTTGGCAAGCAGAAGGTCCCAGGTTCAATCCCTGGCATCTCCAACTATAGAAGAGTCCAGGCAAATAGACGTGAATAACCTCAGCTTGAGACCTCAGAGAGCAGGGGAGGGATGGTGGCTCAGTGGTAGAGCATCTGCTTGGCAAGCAGAAGGTCCCAGGTTCAATCCCCGGCATCTCCAACTAAAAGGGTCCAGGCAAGTAGGTGTGAAAAACCTTAGCTTGAGACTCTGGAGAGCCGCTGCCAGTCTGAGTAGACGATACTGACTTTGATGGACCGAGGGTCTGATTTAGTATAAGGCAGCTTCATATGTTTATATGGTTATGGGGATATGGTAATCGCGCAGGCAAAAAAGGCCAGTGAGAGGAATCAGGTGAGATTCTCCCTCCTCCCTCTTCCTCCAATCAGGATCCAGCTCTGTGCTTTTTGACCCTGAAAACTAAACCCACCTTGTTCTTCTCATCGACTTGATTGTGAAATAAAAGCACAGCCAGATGCTGCTTAGCTGGACCATCTCAAAGTGTGCCTCCCGCCCCCTGACACTCATCTTTTGGAACCTGACAAGGAGGTCTTCGTGCGTCTCTCATTCCCACATCCTTCAAGCGTCAGCGATTGTCCTGCGGTGAAACCCGATCGGTGAACAATGTCGAAAAGAATGTCTTGGAATTGTTTCGTCTCCCTCTTCCAGCCCCGCCTTAGCCCATTCCCCCTGGGGGATTTCTTTTATTTCCCTGAGCCCTCCCTCGCACTCTTTCCCACCCCTTCGCCGTGACATTGAGAAGTCCGCATTGCCAGGTGTGCAAACTTCCTCTCCCTCCCGTGTCACATCTTTGGCAGAGCATAGAGAGAACATGGCAGGTAAGGTCAGGGTTGCAAGAACAACAACAAAAGACGGCAAGGTGAATTTTCTCTCCCCCCCCCCCCCCCGTCACCGGTTTTGTTCTCTCCAACCACCTTGGCCGGCTCACAGCTTCACAGTGATATTGTTTAGGACCGCCAACACTAACTTAACAACCCAAGTTACGGCTGATTAACTGATGAGCACCCACCTTAACCAGAGGGTAACTGTGTTGGTCTGTAGCAGAACAGCAAGACTCAAGTCCAGTAGCACTGTTATATTTTCTGAGTCATTCCAGCAACACACCGGAACCAAAGTAGCCCTTTGAACAAGTGTGTTCTCACATCACACAGTTCCCAAGTTTAAATGGTTAGATTTGAGTCCAGTAGCACCTCAGAGATCAACAAGATTTTCAGGGTATAAGCTGTTGAGAGTCAAAGCTTCTGAGTGTTTTTGCACTGACCTTAATCGGGAGCAACGTCCCTCTTCACTGCGGTGTCTGCGCGGATTTCGCACTAATTGCTCCACAGAACCCGGAAGAGCCGCAAAGTCCCGCGGCTTTTGCGTCACAAATGTAAACTGGTTTTTGACCCGGCCCAACATGGCCCAGTCCTTATGCCAGAGTCAGCCCTCATAACAAATGAGTTTGACACCCCTGATTTAGCCATTTCAATCAGGAACCATGTGATGTGAGAGCACACTGGTTGATTGCTTAGAGGCTACTTTGGTTCCAGTGTGTTGCTGTGATTCAGAATGGCCAAGAAAACAGTGACTCCTTTTCCTTCTTTCATATAATGAATGGTGAGATATTGCATCCTTGTTGAGAAGGCACCTGTGCTGAAGTTTGGGCAATATGAGAAAGATGGCGTGACCGAAAATTAATGTGGAACGGCAGTTAGAGTGTTGGATCAGTGCCTGAGTGACTAGCATTCAAATCCCCACTCTGCTATGGAAGCTGAGCAGTCGGGTTAAAACGGATAGAAGGAAGTCCTTCTTCACCTAAAGGGTGATTAATATGTGGAATTCACTGCCACAGGAGGTGGTGGCAGCTACAAGCATAGCCAGCTTCAAAAGAGGGTTAGATAAAAATATGGAGCAGAGGTCCATCAGTGGCTATTAGCCACAGTGTGTGTGTGTGTGTATAAATATATATATATTGGCCACTGTGTGACACAGAGTGTTGGACTGGATGGGCCATTGGCCTGATCCAACATGGCTTCTCTTATGTTCTTATGTGTGACACAGAGTGTTGGACTGGATGGGCCATTGGTCTGATTCAACATGGCTTCTCTTATGTTCTTATGTGTGACACAGAGTGTTGGACTGGAAGGGCCATTGGTCTGATTCAACATGGCTTCTCTTATGTTCTTATGTGTGACACAGAGTGTTGGACTGGATGGGCCATTGGCCTGATCCAACATGGCTTCTCTTATGTTTTTATGTGTGACACAGAGTGTTGGACTGGATGGGCCATTGGCCTGATCCAACATGGCCTCTCTTATGTTCTTATGTGACATAGAGTGTTGGACTGGATGGGCCATTGGCCTGATCCAACATGGCTTCTCTTATGTTCTTAAGCTTGCTGGGTGACCTTAGGCAAGTCTCATGCTCTTGATCTACCTCAACCCAATAGAAATGTTTTGAAATCCTACTAACAAAGTGTGACGCTCTGCTGAAATAGATGGAATGACTTTGGCTGGATTGTGCACTGTTTTTAATCAGCTTTCTCATATTGCCCAAACTTCAGCACCGATGCCTTCTCAAACTGGAGAGCCAGTTTGGTGTAGTGGTTAAGTGTGCGGACTCTTATCTGGGAGAATCGGGTTTGATTCCCCACTCCTCCACTTGCACCTGATGGCATGGCCTTGGGTCAGCCATAGCCCTGGCAGAGGTTGTCTTTGAAAGGGCAGCTGCTGTGAGAGCCCTCTCCAGCCCCACCCACCTCACAGGGTGTCTGTTGTGGGGGAGGAAGGGAAAGGAGATTGTGAGCCTCTCTGAGACTCTTCGGAGTGGAGGGCGGGATATAAATCCAATATCTTCTTCTTCATCTTCTCAGCAAGGATGCAAGAGCCAGTTTGGTATAGTGGTGAATTGTGCGGACTCTTATCTGGGAGAACCGGGTTTGATTCCCCACTCCTCCACTTGCAGTGGCTGGAATGGCCTTGGGTCAGCCATAGCTCTCTCGCAAAGTTGTCCTTGAATGGACAGCTTCTGGGAGAGCTCTCTCAGCCCCACCCACCTCACACAGGGTGTCTGTTGTGGGGGAAGGAGATTGTAAGCCTCTCTGAGACTCTGATTCAGATAGAAGGGCGGGGTATAAATCTGCGGTCTTCTTCTTTTGTTGTTGTTGTTAAAAAGTGTGAGTGCCTGCATATTGGGGCTTCTGCCTCGGTCCTCAGGTTATAAGAACATAAGAGAAGCCATGTTGGATCAGGCCAATGGCCCATCCAGTCCAACACTCTGTGGTACACAGTGGCCAAAAAACCCCCAAAACCCAGGCACCATTGGCCTGATCCAACATATATCAAGAGTGTGTGTTATATGGAGTGTGTGTGTGTGCGTGTTGGTGGGGGTGCTTAGTGGCCTATATCAAGAGTCCCCAGTTCTTGAGAGCAACCTTTTAAAAATAAAATCTGCACAGCCAAACAAATCTTCAATAGCCAATCAGAAACCCCGTTGGGCAAAAGCCCTACCTGCCCCCACCCATGTTCTAAAAATATCTGGCAGGTGCCAAGAAAGGTGTCCTCCCCCTCCTGTCCTCACCCTTTGAAGCTCCAAGGCTGCCAAAGTTCCCTGCTCTTTCTGCCTTGTCTTTGCCGGCTGCGGCAGGAAGCAAATCTGCAAGGAAAATGTGGAATGGGTTTTCCATGAAGGTCTATCTGGGGTCCACAGACCTTAGTGGAAAAGCCATTCCACATTTCCCTTGCAACTTTGTCTCTGCTGCAATGCATTTCAAAGGCGTGGAGATCAGTTTCACTTTCTGCGACCCTATAGCCACTTCCTGCAGCTGTGTCCTTGCAGATAAAGGTTTGATGCTTTGAGCCAGCTTGTTTCTGCTGAATGGACCTGACCTGGTGAGTACTCTAACCTGGGAACCCGCAGCCAAAGGTGGATATTAGCCATTGCCAACCTGAGTAGACCTTGGAGGGTGGGGGGTGGGGAGAAGGCTTGCAATGCCGTTTCATTGTTTTCCCAGGCTCAGAGCGTTTTATAATTTTTTAAATTTCTGCTGTGACCCTTGCGCTTTTTCTTGGCGTTTTATTTTAAACATTGCATTGCCGAATCTCACTGTTCCCCCACCTTTCCGTTTTAAACAAAACGTTGCAAGAGCTTTAAGCAGGTTTGTGTTTTAGGTTTTAAAAAAACATCTTTAATTGTGTTTGTCTGTGTCCTTTATAAAGCTTATATCTCCGCTACCTCACATTACATGTTACGACATGCGGGGTCAGATCCGGCCCGCCTAACAAATGAGTTCGACCCCCGTGATTTAACCCAACAGAGAGGCCTGAGAGGAGCTTTGGCGGTAACAGGGCGGAGCCTGGTAGGGGCGGAATTCTAGCAGGAGTTCCTTTGGATATTAGGCCACACCCTTACAAGGCTCTTTTTTGTAAGCTCTCAGAAGATTGGCTACATCAGGGGTGTGTGGCCTAATATGCAAAGGAGCTCCTGCTAGAATTCCACCCCTGGAGCCTAGAATATAGAGGCGGAGCTTAGAAGCATGTTGTCCTGAGGGGCTCAGGGCTGGAACCTTCTGAACGTGGCGGGTGGGGTATGAGGAGAACCAATTACAAAAGATTTCAAGCAGGAAGTAATATAAGACCTTGATTCTGACACTTTGTGCTAAGATTTTAACCCTGCCCCTGGGAACTAGGGTTGCCAAGTCCAATTCAAGAAATATCTGGGGACTTTGGGGGTAGAGCCAGGAGACTTTGGGAGTGGAGACACTAGGGGTGGAGCCAATTTCAAGGCTGCAACACGCATAATTAAACTCCAAAGGGAGTTCTGGCCATCACATTTAAAGGGACGGCACACCTTTTCAATTCCTTCCTTCCATAGGAAATAATGAAGGATAGGGGCACCTTCTTTTGGGGCTCATAGAATTGGACTCCCTAGTCCAATCTTTTTGAAACTTGGGGGGTATTTTGGGGAGAGGCACTAGATGCTATACTAAAAATTTGGTGCCTCTACCCCAAAAAACAGCCCCCTCAGAGCCCCTGATACCCGCAGATCAATTCTCCATGATTTCCTATGGGAATAAATCTCTATAGAGAATCATGAGTTCCCAGCAGACATTTCCCTCCCCTCCCCCTCTTTCTGACGACCCTAAAGCGGGGGGAGGGCCTCCAAACCGGGGGATCCCCTGCCCTCACCTGGGGATTGGCAACCCTACTGGGAACTCTTAGAGGTTACAACTCTGAAATGCAGTGTCAAACTCTTGAGCTTTAGCTACTCTCTCCATAAAACTGGAGGAAAACAATCTAGGAAGAGACCCTACTTCATGGTGACCAGATTCAGGGTCTTTTCAGTGGTGGCCCCTGACCTTGAGTATGCCCTCTTGTCTTGAGGTGTGCCTGGCACCTACCTTACTTTCTTTTCAGTGCCAGGTCAAAACATATCTTTTAACTCTCGCTTTTAATGAGGGGGAGGGGGTTTATCTTACCGGCTTTTGTTTTTCACAGTCTGTTCCTGTTTCGTGAATAGCTTTTTATGCTGTTTGTGTTCAAAAGCTTGCTTTATTTTATTTTAATACTGTGACATTTTTTTCCCATCGCTAAACTTTCTCCAGCAGGAATCAGAAGAGGTGGCATAGAAATATCCTTTAAAAAAAAGAAGTCTTTGGCTTCATCCAATATTAGGTAACGTGACCCTATTTAGATCCCATTGGCGTTTTAATTAGGGCACCATTTAAATTAATCTCCAGCTTTGTTAATATAACAAATGGCATGTTTTTCATCTGCTCTCGGCCTTTTAAAGCACCAGTGGGAGCTGTCTGGTGTTTGAGACATCCGATGGATTACTGTTTTGTTTTCAAAAGAAACCAGTTGAAGGTTCCACTCTCCCAGAAGACGACATGACAGAGCGGTGTCCCGGTTAGACCGTTCGAACAGGGTCAGCTAGGCCAGGGATCCCCAACCACAAAATGGCTGCCGCGGGAGGCGGAGTTAGCCACAACGCCATTGCCGGTTCGCCACAGCTTCCCTCCAGTCACAGTGAAGATCCTTGTGCTGGGGTGGCGGCTGTTGCCCAAGCCACATGTTATAAAAAAAACCTGCGGAGCCAATCAAGTCTCCAATAGCCAATCAGAAGTCCTGGGTAAAAAACCCCACCCACCCACTGACTCCACCCACTTTCGAAAAAACACTTGTCAGGTGCCAGAAAAGGTGTCGGGAGACACCCCAATGGGGATCCTGGGGCTGGACCCAGGGTCGAATTCATATTTTGTAATGGAAACTTGCTGGTTGACTTTGGGCTATGCTAGGCGTGGCCAAACTTGCTTAACATAAGAGCCACGTAGAATAAATGTCAGGGGTTGGAGAGCCCCTGTTTAAGGGAAGGAAGGAGGCAGGGAGGGAGGGAGGGGGGAAGGAAGGAGGGAGGGAGAGGGGAAGAAGTGAGGGAGGGAGGGAGGGAGGGAGGAAGGAGGGAGGGAAGGAGGGAGGAAGGAGGGAGGGAGGGAAGAAGTGAGGGAGGGAGGAAGGAAGGAAGGAAGGAGGGAGGGAGGGAGGAAGGAAGGAGGGAGGGAGAGAGAGAGGGAGGGAAGAAGGAGGGGAGGAAGGCAGGGAGGGAAAAAGTGAGGGAGGGAAGGAAGAAGGAAGGAAGGAGGGAGGGAGGAAGGGAGGGAGGAAGGAGGGGAGGAAGACAGGGAGGAAGGAAGAAGGAAGGAAGGAAGGAAGGAAGGAAGGAAGGAAGGAAGGAGAGAGGGAGGGAAGGAAGGAAGGAAGGAGGGAGGAAGGAAGGAAGGAAGGTAAGTAGATGGGGAGGGAGAGGTGGAAAGAAAGCAACTTTAAATGCATTCTCCCAAGCCACTGGTTGGCTTGGCTTGAAGAAGTAGTTTAAAGACAGAAATGCCTTATTCAAGCCAGCTGACAGGGCAGTGGGGGCTTCGAGAGCCACACAATATGTGTGAAAGAGCCACATGTGGCTCACAAGCCACAGTTTGACCGCCGCTGGGCTAGGCCTTCTCCTGCAGCCTAACCTACCTTGCAGGGTTATTGTTGTGGGGATAAAATGGAGTACAGGAGAATGGTGTTAGAAGCCGCTTCAGGTCCCTGTAGGGGAGAAAAGCGGAATAATCATCATGTAAGTACAAAGATTCCAACTGACACCAGCTCCACCCACTATAATTGCATTTATTCAGATTTCAGCATTCGACGTAGGATGTAGCTGGCCTGAAATCTATCCTCCCCCCTCCCCACTTTAATTTTTAGCTCGATGAAGAATTCTGCAGAACCTGCAAACTTGCACACCGTTTTGCGTTCTTTTTCATTAGCCTCAATAATTGGAATCCTGCAGCTTTTGTTCCTAGACTCTGCGTAAGAATTGCTGTAGCCAATAAGAGCCAAATTCCCTTCCCCGAACTGCATAATCCCGGCACTGTGTTTGTGTATCCTGGCCCAGGGACTTGTGATACAACCAAACCCTGGAATGGATTTTTGCTCACTTGTTAGGATCTCCTCCAGCCTCCAGGTGTTGGCTGGAGATCTCTAGGGATTACAACTGATCTTCAGTTCTGCAGATCAGTTCTCTGGAGGAAATGGCTGCTTTGGAAAGTGGATTCTATGGCTTCATACTCTATTGAAAATATTGGATTTATACCCCAACCCTTCCCTCAGAATTTCAGAGCAGCTTACAATCTCCTTTCCCTTCCTCCCCCACAACAGACACCCTGTGAGGTGGGTGGGGCTGAGAGAGCTCTGACAGAAGCTGCCCTTTCAAGGACAGAGTCTCAAAGTGTCCTACAATCCCCTTTCCCTTCCTCCCCCACAACAGACACCCTGTGAGGTAGATGAAGATATTGGATTTATATCCCGCCCTCCACTCCGAAGAGTCTCAGAGCGGCTCACAATCTCCTTTACCTTCCTCCCCCACAACAGACACCCTGTGAGGTAGATGAAGATATTGGATTTATATCCCGCCCTCCACTCCGAAGAGTCTCAGAGCGGCTCACAATCTCCTTTACCTTCCTCCCCCACAACGGACACCCTGTGAGGTAGATGAAGATACTGGATTTATATCCCGCCCTCCACTCTGAAGAGTCTCAGAGCGGCTCACAATCTCCTTTCCCTTCCTCCCCCACAACAGACACCCTGTGAGGTAGATGAAGATATTGGATTTATATCCCGCCCTCCACTCCGAAGAGTCTCAGAGTGGCTCACAATCTCCTTTCCCTTCCTCCCCCACAACAGACACCCTGTGAGGTAGATGAAGATATTGGATTTATATCCCGCCCTCCACTCCGAAGAGTCTCAGAGCGGCTCACAATCTCCTTTCCCTTCCTCCCCCACAACAGACACCCTGTGAGGTAGATGAAGATATTGGATTTATATCCCGCCCTCCACTCCGAAGAGTCTCAGAGCAGCTCACAATCTCCTTTCCCTTCCTCCCCCACAACAGACACCCTGTGAGGTAGATGAAGATATTGGATTTATATCCCGCCCTCCACTCCGAAGAGTCTCAGAGCGGCTCACAATCTCCTTTCCCTTCCTCCCCCACAACAGACACCCTGTGAGGTGGGTGGGGCTGGAGAGGGCTCTCCCAGCAGCTGCCCTTTCAAGGTCAACTTCTGCCAGAGCTCTGGCTGACCCAAGGCCATTCCAGCTGCTGTGAGTGGAGGAGTGGGGAATCAAACCCGGTTCTCCCAGATAAGAGTCCGCACACTTCACCACCACACCAAGGAGTATGAGACCAGGGCAAGGCTAGGAGGAAGGATCGAAAATGCGACTGGCTCACGGTAACCGAGCAAACTTAATTGCAGAGCTGGGATTGGACTGCAGGTCTCATGCTGCAGCCCCTACTCTACGGTATCCTGGCTGTTCTGCTGCAACTACATCCAAGAAGAAGACTGGTGGAAATATAAAAAGAGAGTCCTGTTTCAGGAGAGGGTCCCAGATATCATAATGTCCAGGGGTGGAATTCTAGCAGGAGCTCCTTTGCATATTAGGCCACACACCCCTGTTGTAGCCAATCCTCCAAGAGCTTATTAAAAAGAGCCTTGTGATCTCTTGGAGGATTGGCTACATCAGGGGTGTGTGGCCTAATATGCAAAGCAGCTCCTGTAGAATTCCACCCCTGATAATGGCATCCCATGCAGCTGCAACCAGCTCAAGGCAATTCCAACACCATGGGGAGAAGAAGAAGAATTGCAGATTTATACCCCGCACTTCTCTCTGAATCATAGTCTCAGAGCGGCTTACAAACTCCTATATCTTCTCCCCCCACAACAGACACCCTGTGAGGCGGGTGGGGCTGAGAGGGCTCTCACAGCAGCTGCCCTTTCAAGGACAGAGTCTCAAAGCGACCTACAATCTCCTTTCCCTTCCTCCCCCACAACAGACACCCTGTAAAATGGGTGGGGCTGAGAGAGCTCTCCCAGAAGCTGCCCTTTCGACGACAGCTCTGCCAGAGCTATGGCTGACCCAAGGCCATTCCAGCAGGTGCAAGTGGAGGAGTGGGGAATCAAACCCAGTTCTCCTAGATAGGAGTCCGCACACTATACCACTACACCAAACTGGCTCTCAGAAGTCCCTCCTCGCTAGGGCTGCCAAGCTCCCGGGTGGGGTGGGGTTTCTCCCACCCTTGAGGTTCCCAACCTGCCAGCCCACAGCGTCTTGGCAGGGGGATCCCCTTCCAACATCGCCAGAGCAAAGAAATCACTCACAAATGACGTCATTGCACTGGCAACGTCACTCACTGGCCACTCTAGGAGCTTTCGGGGACATCCCATGGTTTTCCTGGATGCTTTAGCAACTTGGGAGGAAAACTATGGCACCATAGAGTGTTCCCTCCCAAATTGCTAGAGCAGGGGTGTCAAACCTGTGGCCTGGGGGCCGAATCAGGCCCCTGGGGGGCTCCCATCAGGCCCCCAAACAACCAGCTGTCACCTGCTTCCTTCCCCCTCTCTCTTGCTTCCTTCTGCAGAACAACTTGCTTTGCAAGGCTTGCTCAGTCGCACAGGAGCTACAGAGCAAAACTTCTGTTTTCTCCATTGGCTGAGGCTCCTCCCTTGGGGAGTAAAAAAAGGGAAGGCAGAGCTTGGTTTTTTCCTGGCTCTCTCGATCGCACAGCAGAGCTACTGAGCCAAGTCTCTCTCCCTTCTATCGGCTAAGGCTCCTCCTCCGTCCTCTGGGGAAGGAAGGAAAGAGCCAGAGCTTCCTTCGCCCATGGGAGAGATACAAAGAAAGCACCTTTAAGATCAACGAGGACTAACATTTTAAGCATGTTTTAATTTTTTTTATTAAAAAATATTTAATTGTGTATGTGTCCTTTATAAAGTTTATATCTCTGCTACCTAATCTTAAATGAGGTACACACACGGCCTGGCCTGACATGGCCCAGCCCAACTCAACATGGCTCGGCCTACCAAGGTCTCATTTATGTCAGATTCGGCCCTCATGAGCTCGACACCCCTGTGCTAGAGCATCTGGGAAAACCATAGAGTGTTCCCGCCAGCTCCTAGAGCGGCCTGAACATGACATTGCCGGTGCACAACGAGTCCCCCTGCTGGAGCCCACAGGGGACTTGGCAACCTCGCTCCAAACCACAGCCTCCTCAGGCTCCGCTCCTGAATCTCTAGGGTTGCCAAGTCCAATTCAAGAAATATCTGGGGACTTTGGGGGTGGAGCCAGGAGACTTTGGGGGTGGAGCCAAGAGACATTGGGGCGGAGCCAGGAGCAAGGGTGTGACAAGCATAATTGAACCCCAAGGGAGTTCTGGCCATCACATTTAAAGGGACAGCACACCTCTTTAAATGCCTTCCTTCCATAGGAAATAATGAAGGATAGGAGCACCTCCTTTTGAGGCTCATAGAATTGGACCCCCCGGTCCAAACTTTTTGAAACTTGGGGGGTATTTTGGGGAGAGGCACTAGATGCTGTACTGAAAATTTGGTGCCTCTACCCCAAAAAACAGCCCCCCCCCAGAGCCCCAGATACCCACAGATCAATTCTCCATGATTTTCTATGGGAATACATCTCCCTAGGGAATAATAGAGTTCCCAGTAGACATTTCCCCCCCTCCCCCCGCTTTCTGACGACCCTGAAGCGGGGGGAGGGTCTCCAAACCGGGGGATCCCCTGCCCCCACCTGGGGATTGGCAACCCTATGAATCTCCCAGGTATTTCCCAACCCAGAGTTGGCATCCCTACATTCTGCAGATCTGAGCCCAGACGCCAAGACAAGATCAGGGCCTTAGCAGCTCTAAAGGCGCTGCATCCCTTTCCCCAGCGCTTCAGCTCACCAACAATTATCGGCATGTAGCCCTGCTAAATATATCCCTGGCTGCCGACACCCAGGAGCATTGTCAAGAGCTCAAGAAGAAAGAGTTGGAGAACTTTGGGAAATATGCGCCCGCTTTCCACACACCTTCACGGGGTAAATGAATAGCTGAGGGTTTAGGCGCGGCGTTAAGACCTTCATTCAAACGCCCTCTGAAAAGCAAAAAGTGGGCAAAGCTCAGCTTTCACGCCACCTGATCAACCTTCTGCCAGGGCAAGCGTTCCCACGTTCCTGAGACAAGAAGATCTCGGGAGAGATTGAATTGCTCACCTGTTTTCTTTGCATTGCTCTTTTCATACATCGCGAGCGAAAGGGCCAGAGAGACGACCGTTGGCTCCCCGATTAGGTTACAGTACAAAGCCAGAGTCGGACAAGGAAGCTAAGAATACTGATGGCTTCTTGTAAGTTTAGGGCTTAGGAAAGGAGGAACAGAAGAAACGGGACTCCTTCAAGTGCGAACAGCACAAGCAAGGCGATTTGAAGAAGAAGAAGACATTGGATTTATATTCCGCCCTCCACTCAAGAGTCTCAGAGCGGCTCACAATCTCCTTTATCTCCCTCCCCCACAACAGACACCCTGTGAGGTGGGTGGGGCTGAGAGGACTCTAACAGCAGCTGCCCTTTCAAGGACAACCTCTGCCAGAGCTATGGCTGACCCAAGGCCATGCCAGCAGGTGCAAGTGGAGGAGTGGGGAATCAAACCTGGTTCTCCCAGATAAGAGTCCACACACTTAACCACTACACCAAACTAGGGATGCCAACTCTGGGTTGGGAAATACCTGGGAGATTCATAGGGTTGCCAATCCCCAGGTGGGGGATACAAGGGAAAGTCCAGTGCAGAACAAATGGGAGGTTTTTATGCACCCCCTGCATTTGTCATTTGGAGCAGTGGTCCCCAACCAGGGACAAGTTTTGTGGAAGACATTCCCCCCCCCCCCCACTCCTCCCCATGCAGCTGCTGAAATGGCCTTGGGTCAGCCATAGCTCTGGCAGAAGTTGTCCTTGAAAGGGCAGCTGCTGTGAGAGCCCTCTCAGCCCCACCCACCTCACAGGGTGTCTGTTGTGGGGGAGGAAGGGAAAGGAGATTGTAGGCCGCTCTGAGACTCTGTCCTTGAAAGGGCAGCTGCTGTGAGAGCCCTCTCCAGCCCCACCCACCTCACAGGGTGTCTGTTGTGGGGGAGGAAGGGAAAGGAGATTGTAGGCCGCTCTGAGACTCTGTCCTTGAAAGGGCAGCTTCTGTCAGAGCTCTCTCAGTCCCACCTACCTCACAGGGTGCCTCTTGCTGGGGAGGAAGATAAAGGAGATTGTGAGCCACTCTGAGATTTGGAGTTCAGGGCAGGATATAAATTCGATGTGTTATTATTATTATTACATTGTAATATATAATGAAATAATTATACAACTCACGGCCCGATTGTTAACAGGCCATGGACTGGGACCAGTCCACGGGCCCGGGGATTGGGGACCCCTGATTTGGAGAAACATAAAATGAAGTCGGGCCACATGGAGAATACCTTCCAGCCCTCACATATGAGAATTGGTTCCTGAGACTCTGAGATTCAGAGTATAGGGCGGGATATAAATCCAATATCTTTTTCTTCTGTCTGCCAAACTAGGCAATCAACAAACAAAGGAGACTTGGGGTAATTACGGGGCTGTAAAATACAAGAAAAGCCCCAGGGTAACATCAGACTTAAATCCTTTACAACACTTAAAAGTATTAAACATGTATAAGTGAGAATATGTGAAATAGCAAAGCCCACTATAACAAGGGAAATTCTACTTATTCTAGAGCCAGTTTGGTGTAGTGGTTAAGTGTGTGGACTCTTATCTGGGAGAACCGGGTTTGATTCCCAACTCCTCCACTTGCACCTGCTGGCATGGCCTTGGGTCAGCCATAGCTCTGACAGAGGTTGTCCTTGAAAGGGCAGTTGCTGTGAGAGCCCTCTCAGCCCCACCCACCTCGCAGGGAGTCTGTTGTGGGGGAGGAAGGGAAAAGAGATTGTAGGCCACTCTGAGACTGTGTCCTTGAAAGGGCAGCTGCTGTGAGAGCCCTCTCAGCCCCACCCACCTCACAGGATGTCTGTTGTGGGGGAGGAAGGGAAAGGAGATTGTAGGCCGCTCTGAGACTCTGTCCTTGAAAGGGCAGCTGCTGTGAGAGCCCTCTCAGCCCCACCCACCTCGCAGGGTGTCTGTTGTGGGGGAGGAAGGTAAAGGAGATTGTGAGCCGCTCTGAGACTCTTCGGAGTGGAGGGCGGTATATAAATCCAATATCTTCTTCTACTTACAAATAATACGACCAAGTAATACAATATAACACAGAGCAAGAATCAATGCAAAAGCAGGGTGCTCTTGAGAAGAAGAAGAAGAAGAAGAAGAAGAAGAAGAAGAAGAAGAAGAAGAAGAAGAAGAAGAAGAAGAAGATGATATTGGATTTATATCCCGCCCTCCACTCCAAAGAGTCTCAGAGCGGCTCACAATCTCCTTTACCTTCCTCCCCCACAACAGACACCCTGTGAGGTGGGTGGGGCTGGAGAGGGCTCTCACAGCAGCTGCCCTTTCAAGGACAACCTCTGCCAGAGCTATGGCTGACCCAAGGCCATTCCAGCAGGTGCAAGTGGAGGAGTGGAGAATCAAACCCGGTTCTCCCAGATAAGAGTCCGAACACTTAACCACTACACCAAAATGGTGTAAATATCAAGCCAGTCCAAAAATGTGGCTCAGCCAACAATGCTCTTCTCTGACCATTTGAGACTTGACCACTTAAAGAAGCAAAGCTGTACCGGTGATCGATAATACCCGGTTTCGGATAGCCTTAAACTTCAGGTCGCATAAATCACAGAGCAACGTCCCCGTTCCTGAAATACATTCCAAAAAAGGGGGGGGGAGGGAATGTATTCTAGCTCTTGGGATGTCTATTGCCTTCCTCTGGATTGAAATATGATCCTTCTATTCCTAGGCTCAGCACCCTACAGCCCAAGGCAAAGCTAACTTCTGGCTCCCCCCACCCCGCCTCGCACCGATAATGTCACCGAGCCACATTTGGGGCACCCAATTTGGCACCCCCCAGAAGGCTGGCACCCTAGGTGACCACCCAGTTTGCCGAGTGGCAGGCAGCCAAGGACGCCCTCGCGAGGAGAACCACCTGGAACCTACGGAAGCTCATAGAGGCAGAAGCTGAGGAGCCAGCCGCCCACGCCCAGCTGGTATTTCAAGGGTGGAAGGGCCGCCGCTCCTGACAGCCCTTCCTTCAGGGGATCCTCACTCCCCCATGGCTTCCCCCTCCCCGCAGAGATCCTCCAGGGCAGGCTCAATCTGGGGATCAGGGCAGAGAAAGAAAAGCCCCTCCACGAAGGCAGGGTCAGCCTGTCTGGCAACCGACAAAAAAGAAAATACAAAAATTGAACTGTGATATAAAGGCTACCATACTTTTACGTAATCATTTTCAATAATAGACAAAAAAAACAATTTTCCGCAGAGCTCATTGTTAGTTAAACACACAGCATGAAAAGAGTAAGACGGTCTCACGAGGTCTCGTTGCTGCATCGCTGCCATCTTGAGAGCGTTATGCCAACTTTAGAAATGATGGCTTTATTCCGGATGCAAGGAAAAAATGATTGGCAGCTCCACGTAGCGAAGGAAAAAGTTACTTGCCGCAATGGGTGAGTCCTATGAGTACACGTTCCCTGTAACAATGAAGTGAATAATTTGGGGATAAAGTTTTGAATTCGTCCCAGGGTCTTTCAAACGCACCACATTAATGTAATACATTTTATCAGAGCATCGTGATCTGTATCTTTAAGGTGGTTCCTTCATGAAGGGTGGTTTGGCCAGCAATAAAATGGAAGGCTTGACTCAAGTTTTTAAAAAAAGAGATACTGGCTTCCTCCTTCACTTCATGCAGCTTCACACGAAGAAGAAATTAATAATTAAAGAGCCAGTTTGGTGTAGTGGTTAAGTGTGCGGACTCTTATCTGGGAGAACCGGGTTTGATTCCCCACTCCTCCACTTGCAGCTGCTGGCATGGCCTTGGGTCAGCCATAGCTCTGGCAGAGGTTGTCCTTGAAAGGGCAGCTGCTGGGAGAGCCCTCTCCAGCCCCACCCACGTCACAGGGTGTCTGCTGTGGGGGAGGAAGGGAAAGGAGATTGTAGGCCGCTCTGAGACTCTGTCCTTGAAAGGGCAGCTGCTGTGAGAGCCTTCTCAGCCCCACCCACCTCACAGGGTGTCTGTTGTGGGGGAGGAAGGGAAAGGAGATTGTAGGCCGCTCTGAGACTCTGTCCTTGAAAGGGCAGCTGCTGTGAGAGCCTTCTCAGCCCCACCCACCTCACAGGGTGTTTGTTGTGGGGGAGGAAGGGAAAGGAGATTGTGAGCCTCTTCGGAGTGGAGGGCGGGATATAAATCCAATATCTTCATCTACCTCACAGGGTGTCTGTTGTGGGGGAGGAAGGGAAAGGAGATTGTGAGCCGCTCTGAGACTCTTCAGAGTGGAGGGCGGGATATAAATCCAATATCTTCATCTACCTCACAGGGTGTCTGTTGTGGGGGAGGAAGGGAAAGGAGATTGTGAGCCGCTCTGAGACTCTTCGGAGTGGAGGGCGGGATATAAATCCAATATCTTCTTCTTAATACTGAAGAAGTGGAAACACGAAACGCGTCTGTTATTACTATTTTCATGCTGTATGTTTAATTAACAATGAGCTCTGTGGAAAATTAGGGTCTGTGGAAAATTGTTTTTATTGCCTGTTATTGAAAATTATAAGGGAAAGTATAGCAGCCTCTATATCAATATATTTTTGTATTTTTGGAATGTATCCAAAATATGATCCCATAATGGTTTTTTGCTCATGTCTGGCAACCTAAAAAGGTAAAGGTAGTCCCCTGTGCAAGCACCAGTCGTTTTTGACTCTGGGGTGACGTTGCTTTCACAGCGTTTTCATGGCAGACTTTTTATGGGGTGGTTTGCCATTGCCTTCCCCAGTCATCTACACTTTCCCCCCAGCAAGCTGGGGACTCATTTGACCGACCTCGGAAGGATGGAAGGCTGAGTCAACCTAGAGCCGGCTACCCGAAACCCAGCTTCTGCTGAAATTGAACTCAGGTCGCGAGCAGAGGGCTCTGACTGAAGTACTGCAGCTTTAATACCCTCAAGGCTAACTTCTGACACACACACCCCGCACTGATAACATCACCCAGTCACATGGGGAGCACCCAACTCAGCTCCCCCAGAAGGCGGGCGCCCTAGGCAAGGACTGGCCCTGACCACAAGCCGGTCTATTCGCCATCCTACCCACCCTGGAGAAATCTACACCACCCTAAGAGTGGAAAACGCAAACTCATTCTCTGGAATACTCCATCTTCCCAATCAACCGTTTGCAAAAGTCTACGGGGAGCCATGGAGAGCTCTGCTTTCAGAGAGGCCCACAGAGACGCTTCATTAACCCAATTAAGCAGGTGGCTAGAGAGGGGTCTCTCGATGATCGTTTACACCTTGCTAATGAAGTATGTGACGGCTCATCTCTCCCGAACAAGGAGCACTCAAGACATGCCCCCAGCGCAGGGAAAGGGGGGGATTAATTAAGGGCAGAGAAGAGGAAGAGGAGGAGATGAGATTATCACCAGGGGACGATTGGACACTGGGCAACTGTAACCTGGCTGATTAGTCATTTAGCTCTCTTTTCAAGGAAGCGATGGGTGAGAGACGGCAAGTTGCAAGGCGAGGAGACCTTGCCGGCTGGAAAACAAATGGCCTTCGGGTAACAGAATGTGTGAAATGTAACCAGGATCTTATCTTATCAGATATTTTAGCTGATTGACAGATATTCCTATCCCAGCTCAGTGCCAGAGAACACAGCATATGATATTATTAAGCAAAATTATATACATACTAGCAGTAAAGCCCATTGTAGAAAGAAATACAACAGACCCTGGAAAAATACTGGGAGGGGTGATGAATGTGTAGGTGACAGGAAAGAAAGAAGATAGACAAACAGAATGAGACAGAGACAAGAGAGAGAGAGAGAGAAAGAGAGAGAGAGAGAGAGAGAGAACGTTAGGAAAAAATGGGGGGGAGAGCAACAAAGAAAAAGGAAAGAAAAGAAGGTAGACAGACAGAATGAAATAAAAAGACAAAAAATTAGAGATACAGAGAAAGAATGAGAGAAAGAACAGAAGGCAGAGGTAAAAAAGGGGGAGAAAGGAGTGAGAGAAAGAAAAGTGAGAAGAAAGAAGACAGAATGAAATAAAAAGACAGAAAGAGAGAGACAAAGAAAGCATGAGAGAAAGAACAGAAGGCAGAGGTAAAAAAGAGAGGGAGAAAGGAGAGAAAGAAAAGTTAGAAGAAAGAAGACAGAATGAAAGAAAAAGACAAAAAGAGAGAGACAAAGAAAGAATAAGAGAAAGAACAAAAGGCAGAGGTAAAAAGAGGGGGAGAAAGGAGTGAAAGAAAGAAAAGTGAGGAAAGAAGACAAAATGAAATAAAAAGACAGAAAGAGAAAGAAAAAGAAAGAATTAGAGAAAGCACAGAAGGCAGAGGTAAAAAAGAGGGGGAGAAAGGAGTGAGAGAAAGAAAAGTGAGAGGAAAGAAGACAGAATGAAAGAAAAAGACAGAAAGAGAGAGACAAGGAAAGAATGTGAGAAAAAACAGAAGGCAGAGGTAAAAAAAGAGGGGGAGAAAGGCATGAGAGAAAGAAAAGTGAGAGGAAAGAAGGCAGAATGAAAGAAAAAGACAGAAAGAATGAGAGAAAGAACAGAAGACAGAGGTAAAAAAGAGGGGGAGAAAGGAGTGAGAGAAAGAAAAATGGGAGGAAAGAAGACAGAATGAAAGAAAAAGACAGAAAGAGAGAGACAAAGAAAGAATGAGAGAAAGAACAGAAGGCAGAGGTAAAAAAGAGGGGGAGAAAGGAGTGAGAGAAAGAAAAGTGAGAGGAAAGAAGACAGAATGAAAGAAAAAGACAGAAAGAGAGAGGCAAAGAAAGAATGAGAGAAAGAACAGAAGGCAGAGGTAAAAAAAGAGGGGTAGAAAGGAGTGAGAGAAAGAAAAGTGAGAGGAAAGAAGACAGAATGAAAGAAAAAGACAAAGTTAGACAAAGAAAGAATGAGGGAAAGGAAGGAAGGGAGACAGGGAGACAGAAAATGACAGGAAGACAGACTGACAGGCGGACAGGAAGGTAGGCAGCCATTATGGTGCGGTCTCATTTGGAGTACTGTATGCAATTCTGGTCACTGCACCTCAAGAAGGATATTATAGCATTGGAAAAAGTGCAGAAAGGCGCAACTAGAATATTTAACGGGTTGGAATCCTTTCCCTATGAAGAAAGGTTAAAACGCTTGGGGCTCTTTAGCGTGGAGAAACGTTGACTATGGGGTGACATGATAGAGGTTTACAAGATAATGCATGGGATGGAGAAAGTAGAGAAAGAAGTACTTTTCTCCCTTTCTCACAATGCAAGAACTCGTGGGCATTCGATGAAATTGCTGAGCAGTCAGGTTAAAACGGATAAAAGAAAGTACTTCTTTACCCAAAGGGTGATTAACTTGTGGAATTCACTGCCACAGGAGGTGGCGGCAGCGGCTACAAGCATAGCCAGCTTCAAGAGGAGGTTAGATTAAAAAAATGGAGCAGAGGTCCATCAGTGGCTATTAACCACAGCACATTATTGGGACTGTCTGGGACAGTGGTGCTCTGTATTCTTGGTGCTTGGGGGGGCAAAGTGGAAGGGCTTCTAGCCCCACTTGTGAACCTCCTTTCTTTTTTGGCCACTGTGTGACACAGAGTGTTGGACTGGATGGGCCATTGGCCTGATCCAACATGGCTTCTCTTATGTTCTTATGTGTGACACAGAGTGTTGGACTGGATGGTCCACTGGCCTGATCCAACATGGCTTCTCTTATGTTCTTATGTGACAGAGTGTTGGACTGAATGGGCCATTGGCCTGATCCAACATGGCTTCTCTTATGTGACACAGAGTGTTGGACTGGATGGGCCACTGGCCTGATCCAACAGGGCTTCTCTTATGTTCTTCTGTGACACAGAATGTTGGACTGGATGGGCCATTGGCCTGATCCAACAGGGCTTCTCTTATGTTCTTCTGTGACACAGAGTGTTGGACTGAATGGGCCACTGGCCTGATCCAACAGGGCTTCTCTTATGTTCTTATGTGACACAGAGTGTTGGACTGGATGGGCCACTGGCCTGATCCAACAGGGCTTCTCTTATGTTCTTCTGTGACACAGAGTGTTGGACTGGATGGGCCATTGGTCTGATCCAACATGGCTTCTCTTACGTTCTTAGGACAGAATGGAGTCCATTCCAACCTATGGAGCCATCCTATGAGCCAAGACAAAAATGTGTGAGCCAGAGGCTAAAAAACTGTGAGCTCACACTAACTCAACTTAGAGGGAACCCTGCTTCTGGCTATACCACACACAATGCCACACGATACTCTTCATAGCCCAGTATTCTACCCCGCTGGGTTTAAATACTGTGGTTTTCATATTGGGAGAATCTGAGTTCCCTCGGGTAGGGAAAATGAATGCAGTGGCTAGAACCCTGGACTAGGATCAGGGAGACTTGAGTTCAGATCCCCACAGTCTCAAAGTTCGCAGGGTCAGCCTCTTTCCACATATTCGTACATGCTTGTATATTGAAAATTCCATTTTTGGATATGGGTATGGTTCTTTGGTTCTATATTGTAGAGATGGACTTTGGATCATGCCTCTTTGACAAGGACGTAAAGAGAAATGGATATTAAGTCGGCAATACCATCAGAGGCCCTTAGCTGCAGGTCCATACCATCACTGGAATGAGAAATTCAGAGAATCATAGAGTTGGAAGGGACTTCTTGGGTGATCTAGTCCAACCCCCTGCACAATGCAGGAAACTCACAAACACCTCCCCCTAAATTCACAGGATCTTCATTGCTGTCAGATGGCCATCTAGCCTCTGTTTAAAAACCTCCAAGGAAGGAGAGCCCACCACCTCCCGAGGAAGCCTGTTCCACTGAGGAACTGCTCTAAACTCACAAACCCCTCCCCCTAAATTCACAGGATCTTCATCGCTGTCAGATGGCCTTCTAGCCTCTGTTTAAAAACCTCCAAGGAAGGAGAGCCCACCACCTCCTGAGGAAGACTGTTCCACTGAGGAATTGCTCTAACGGTCAAGAAGTTCTTCCTAATGCTGAGCAGGAAACTCTTTTGATTTAATTTCAACCCATTGACTCTGGTCCTACCTTCTGGGGCCACAGAAAACAATTCCACCCCATCCTCTAGACGACAGCCCTTCAAGTACTTGGTGACCCTATCATCTCTCAGCCGCCTCCTCTCCAGGCTAAACATGCCCAGCTCCTTCAACCTTTCCTCATAGGACTTGGTCTCCAGACCCCTCACCATCTTTGTCGCCCTCCTCTGGACCCGTTCCAGCTTGTCTATATCCTTCGTAAAATGTGGTGTCCAAAACTGAACACAATACTCCAGGTGAGGTCTTAGCAGAGTAGAGTAAAGCGATACCATCACATCACGTGCTATGGACACTAGACTTCTGTTGATACAGCCCAAAATTGCATTTGCCTTTTTAGCCACCGCATCACACTGTTGACTCATGTTCAGCGTATGATCCACTAAGACCCCTAGATCCTTTTCACACATACTACTGCTAAGACAAGTCTCCCCCATCCTATAACTATGCATTGGATTTTTCCTACCTAAATGCAGAACTGTACATTTATCCCTGTTAAAATTCATTTTATTGATTTTAGCCCAGTTTTCCAGCCTGTCAAGGTCATCCTGTATCCTGTTTCTGTCTTCTTCTGCGTTTGCAACCCCTCCCAATGTAGTATCATCTGCAAATTTAATAAGCATTCCCTCTATTCCTTCATCCAAATCATTGATAAAGATGTCGAACAAAACAGGCCCCATATTGATAAGATACAACGTCATATGGATGAAAACACCTTGATTCATCTCACAAGCAATGTTCTCTCTAAGCTGTGGAGTCCCGTGAGCAAAAATTTTACTTTGTGAGCTGCTGGCATTAAAACTGTGAGCTACTGCATAAATTAAAGTGCTCTGGGGCCATTTTTTTTTCTGAGCTGAGTCAAAAGTGTGTGAGCTGGAGGCTAAACAATTGTGAGCTAGCTCACATCAACTCAGCTTAGAGGGAACCCTGCTCACAAGCAATGTCCCCTCTAAGTTGTGGAGTCTTGTGAGCAAAAATTCTATTTTGTGAGCTACTGGCACTAAAGTCGTGAGGGGAGGGATGGTGGCTCAGTGGTAGAGCATCTACTTGGGAAGCAGAAGGTCCCAGGTTCAATCCCCGGCATCTCCAGCTAAAAAGGGTCCAGGCAAATAGGCGTGAAAAACCTCCGCTTGAGACCCTGGAGAGCAGGGGAGGGACGGTGGCTCAGTGGTAGAGCATCTGTTTGGTAAGCAGAAGGTCCCAGGTTCAATCCCCGGCATCTCCAACTAAAAAGGGTCCAAGCAGGTAGGCGTGAAAAACCTCAGCTTGAGACCCTGGAGAGCAGGGGAGGGACGGTGGCTCAGTGGAAGAGCATCTGCTTGGTGAGCAGAAGGTCCCAGGTTGAATCTCCAGCATCTCCAGCTAAAAAGGGTCCAGGCAAATAGGTGTGAAAAACCTCAGCTTGAGACCCTGGAGAGCCACTGCCAGTCTGAGTAGACAAGACTGACTTTGATGGACCGAGCGTCAGATTCAGAATAAGGCAGTTTCATATGTTCATATGTACTGCATAACTTAGTGTGCTCTGGGGCCCTTTTTCCTGAGCTGAGACAAAAAGGTGTGAGCTGGAGGCTAAAAAACCATAAGCTAGCTCACACTGACTCAGCTTAGAGGGAACACTGCTCACAAGCACTTTCCGAGAAGAGCGTAGGAGCCGAAAAAAAGGACCTACCTATCCCCGAAGTGGAAGTAATTATGCACGTTGGCTGGTTCCAGACCAGCAGCTTGGGGGACATGGGAGGTGTTTTGAAACCAGCCAGCTCAAAAAGAAGTGGCCAAATCCCCTCCACACGTTTCAGCATAAGGCATCTCTATACCGCCAATGGGGCATCTTGGTGCAGTCAGACAGCTGTCGGGTACCATTTCCTTGGTGTGGTTTGGGGTTTTTTTCCGTACATTTTTAGTGGTCATGCGCACATACACTCATGCACACGTGTGCCAGTTTGGTGTAGTGGTGAAGTGTGAGGACTCTTATCTGGGAGAACCGGGTTTGATTCCCCACTCCTCCACTTGCACCTGCTAGTATGGCCTTGGGTCAGCCATCATTCTCACAGAGTTGTCCTTGAAAAGGCAGCTGCTGTAAGAGCTCTCAGCCCCACCTACCTCACAGGGTGTATGTTGTGCGGAGGGGGGGGGGAGTTAAAGGACATTGTGAGCTGCTCTGAGACTATGAGATTCAGAGTATAGGGTGGGATATATCTTCTTCTTCTTCTTCTTTGTCATGTGCTGCAGAACTCTTTCACTGTAAGTAAATGGAGAGCCCGTTTGGTGTAGTGGTCAAGTGTGAGGACTCTTATCTGGGAGAACCGCGTTTGATTCCCCACTCCTCCACTTGCAGCTGCTGGGATGGCCTTGGGTCAGCCCTGTATGGCCAAGGACCTGCTTACCCTAGGGACCGTCTCTCCCCACACGTTCCCCAGAAAGCACTTAGATCTGGATCCCAAAACCTACTAGAAGAAGAAGATTGGATTTATATCCCGCCCTCCACTCCGAAGAGTCTCAGAGCGGCTCACAATCTCTTTTTCCTTCCTCCCCCACAACAGACACCCTGTGAGGTGGGTGCGGCTGGAGAGGGCTCTCACAGCAGCTGCCCTTTCAAGGACAACCTCTGCCAGAGCTATGGCTGACCCAAGGCCATTCCAGCAGGCGCAAGTGGAGGAGTGGGGAATCAAACCCGGTTCTCCCAGATAAGAGTCTGCACACTTAACCACTACACCAAACTGGCTCTCCTGGATCTCTAGTGATCCCTGGGCCGAGGGAGGTGAGACGAAAATCTACCAGAGAGAGGGCCTTCTCGGTAGCAGCCCCCTACTGGTGGAACCAGCTACCGGAGGAAATGAGGGCCTTGCAGGACCTCACCCGGTTCCACAAGGCCTGTAAAACCGCACTCTTCCAGTTAGCCTTTAACTGATCTAGAGTTACCGTCATTGTGGGAGAAACTGTAGGAATACTGACGCCATCAGAAGCGATACAACTACATATGGTATCAGCCCCAGATTGTTTTAAAGTTTGTTGTAAGGACTGAATTTTAAATTGTCGTATTAATGTTGTGCAATTTTTAAATTGATTGTTTTCATTTTATTGTTGTGAGCCGCCCTGAGCCTGCTCCGGCGGGGAGGGCGGGATACAAATCAAAGCAAATAAGTAAATAAATAGTTCTCATAGGAGTTGTCCTTGAATGCACAGCTGCTGCAACAGCTCTCTCAGCCCCACCTACCTCACAGGGTGTCTGTTGTGGGGGGAGAAGATAAAAGGAGATTGTGAGACTCTGAGATTCAGAGCATAGGGCAGGTTATCAATCCAATATCATATCTTCTTCTTTCTTTTCCTTCCTTCCTTCCTTCCTTCCTTCCTGCCTGCCTGTCTGCCACTTTGGTGTAGTGGTTAAGTGTCCAGACTCATATGGGAGAACCGGGTTTGATTCCCCCCTCCTCCACTTGCAGCTGCTGGAATGGCCTTGGGTCAGCCATAGCTCTTGCAGGAGTTGTCCTTGAAAGGGCAGCTTCTGTCAGAGCTCTGTCATCCCCACCTACCTCACAGGGTGTCTGTTGTGGGGGTGGGGGAGGTAAAGGAGATTGCGACCACTCTGAGACTCTGAGATTCAGAGCACAGGGCAGGATATAAATCCAATATCACCATCATCTAGGCAGTTAAAAAAAAGAATTCCGGTGAGTGCCTAGAGCAGATTGGCAAATTCACAACACCAATCTGCCTTGCTTGCGCACTTCCACGTCCAGATGCCAAAGAGGGGACTGGTGTGCGGCTTAGAAATTTGCTACCGCTTTGAAAGTGGTAGCTTTTTGAGCTGGTTTGAGGACGCCAGATGATGGGGTGAGTACGGGACCAGGACGGGTGGCAGATGGGCATGTTTCAACACGCTTTTCTGATCACTTTCCAAGGCATTCCTGGGTCACCTTAAACTGCTGATCTGCAACCAGCCATTATGAACTTTTTTGGAACTTTATAGGAAGTTCTGATTATAGTGGATTGCATTCAGGGGTGGAATTCTAGCAGGGGCTGCTTTGCACATTAGGCCACACCCCTGATGTAGCCAATCCTCCAAGAGCTGACAAAAAAGAGCCTTGTACGGTGGAATTCTAGCAGGAGCCCTTTTGCATATTAAGCCACACACACCCCTGATGTAGCCAATCCTCCAAGAGCTTACAAGAAAGAGCCTTGTGAGCTCTTGGAGGATTGGCTACATCTGGGAGGTGTGGCCTAATATGCAAAGGAGCTGCTGCTAGAATTCCACCCCGATGGCATTTATAACTGAATAGGACTTTAGATGACTCTAATAATAATAATATTTTGAGATTGGTGTTAGTTATATTCCACGGCTTTTTCTTTTGGGTTGGATCTATTTCCGTGAACCTCCGGGTGGGGCCTGGAGATCTGGAATTACAACCGAGAGCGAACGGAGAGAAAATGGATGAACTCGATGCTATTATACATCCCTGAAGTCCCTCCCCAACCCCAACCCTGCCCACCCCCAAACTCCAGGAATTTTCCCACCCTGAGCTGGCCGCCCTAAGAGCTGCTCCT
>NC_083243.1:11995217-12086898 GCF_032191835.1 Heteronotia binoei | reverse complement strand
GATAGGCCACACCTTCATGGAAAACCATTCCACATTTTCCCTTGCAACTTTGTCTCTGCTGCAATGCATTTCAAAGGCGTGGAGATCAGTTTCACTTTCTGCGACCCTATAGCCACTTCCTGCAGCTGTGTCCTTGCAAATAAAGGTTTGATGCTTTGAGCCAGCTTGTTTCTGCTGAATGGACCTGACCTGGTGAGTACTCTAACCTGGGAACCCGCAGCCAAAGGTGGATATTAGCCATTGCCAACCTGAGTAGACCTTGGAGGGTGGGGGGTGGGGAGAAGCTTGTAATGCCGTTTCATTGTTTTCCCAGGCTCAGAGCGTTTTATAATTTTTTAAATTTCTGCTGTGACCCTTGCGCTTTTTCTTGGCGTTTTATTTTAAATATTGCATTGCCGAATCTCACTGTTCCCCCACCTTTCCGTTTTAAACAAAACGTTGCAAGAGCTTTAAGCAGGTTTGTGTTTTAGGTTTTAAAAAAACATCTTTAATTGTGTTTGTCTGTGTCCTTTATAAAGCTTATATCTCCGCTACCTCACATTACATGTTACGACATGCGGGGGTCAGATCCGGCCCGCCTAACAAATGAGTTCGACCCCCGTGATTTAACCCAACAGAGAGGCCTGAAGAGGAGCTTTGGCGGTAACAGGGCGGAGCCTGGTAGGGGCGGAATTCTAGCAGGAGTTCCTTTGCATATTAGGCCACACCCCCTGATGTAGCCAATCCTCCTGGATCTTCCAGTAGGCCCTGTACGAAGAGCCCTGTAAGGAATTCTAGCAGGACCTCCTTTGCATATTAGGCCACACCCCCGATGTAGCCAATCCCCCTGGAGCTTCCAGTAGGCCCTGTACTGAGAGCCCTGTAAGGAATTCTAGCAGGGCCTCCTTTGCATATTAGGCCACACACCCCTGATGTAGCCAATCCCCCTGGAGCTTCCAGTAGGCCCTGTACTGAGAGCCCTGTAAGGAATTCTAGCAGGACCTCCTTTGCATATTAGGCCACACCCCCCTGATGTAGCCAATCCCCCTGGAGCTTCCAGTAGGCCCTGTACTGAGAGCCCTGTAAGGAATTCTAGCAGGATCTCCTTTGCATATTAGGCCACACACCCCTGATGTAGCCAATCCTCCTGGAGCTTCCAGTAGGCCCTGTATGAAGAGCCCTGTAGGGAATTCTAGCAGGATCTCCTTTGCATATTAGGCCACACCCACCCCTGATGTAGCCAATCCTCCTGGAGCTTCCAGTAGGCCCTGTATGAAGAGCCCTGTAAGGAATTCTAGCAGGACCTCCTTTGCATATTAGGCCACACACCCCTGATGTAGCCAATCTTCCTGGAGCTTCCAGTAGGCCCTGTACTTAGAGCCCTGTAAGGAATTCTAGCAGGGACCTCCTTTGCATATTAGGCCACGCCCCCTGATGTAGCCAATCCTCCGAGAGCTTACAAGGCTCTTTTTTGTAAGCTCTCGGAAGATTGGCTACATCAGGGGTGTGTGGCCTAATATGCAATATCCTGCTAGAATTCCACCCCTGGAGCCTAGACTATTGGGGTGGAGCCTACGAGGTTAGAGGCGGAGCTTAGAAGCATGTTGTACCTGAGCGGCTCAGGGCTGGAACCTTCCGGACGTGGCGGGTGGGGTATGAGGAGAACCAATTACAAAAGATTTCAAGCAGGAAGTAATATAAGACCTTGATTCTGACACTTTGCTCTAAGATTTTAACCCTGCCCCTGGGAACTCTTGGAGGTTACAACTCTGAAATGCAGTGTCAAACTCTTGAGATGTAGCTACTCTCTCCATAAAACTGGAGGAAAACAATCCAGAAAGAGACCCCACTTCATGGTGACCAGATTCAGGGTCTTTTCAGTGGTAGCCCTCTTGCCTTGAGGTGTGCCCGGCACCTACCTTACTTTCTTTTCAGTGCCAGGTCAAAACACATCTTTTAACTCTCGCTTTTAATGAGGGGGAGGGGGTTTATCTTACCGGCTTTTGTTTTTCACAGTCTGTTCCTGTTTCGTGAATAGCTTTTTATGCTGTTTGTTTTCAAAAGCTTGCTTTATTTTATTTTAATACTGTGACATTTTTTTCCCCATCGGTAAACTTCCTCCAGCAGGACTCAGAAGAGGTGGCACAGAAATACCCTTTAAAAAAAATAAGTCTTTTGGCTTCATCCAATATTAGGTAACGTGACCCTATTTAGGTCCCGTTGGCGTTTTAATTAGGGCACCATTTAAATTAATCTCCAGCTTTGTTAATATAACGAATGGCGTGTTTTTCATCTGCTCTCAGCCTTTGAAAGCACCAGCGGGAGCTGTCTGGTGTTTGAGACATCCGATGGATTACTGTTTTGTTTTAAAAAGAAACCAGTTGAAGGTTCCACCCTCCCGGAAGACGACATGACAGAGCGGTGTCCCGGTTAGACCGTTCGAACAGGGTCAGCTAGGCCAGGGATCCCCAACCACAAAATGGCTGCTGCAAAATGGCTGCCGCGGGAGGCGGAGTTAGCCACAACGCCATTGCCAGTTCGCCACAGCTTCCCTCCAGTCACAGTGAAGATCCTTGTGCTGGGGTGGCGGCTGTTGCCCAAGCCACATGTTATAAAAAAAACCTGCGGAGCAAATCAAGTCTCCAATAGCCAATCAGAAGTCCTGGGTAAAAAACCCCACCCACCCACTGACTCCACCCACTTTCAAAAAAACACTTGGCAGGTGCCAGAAAAGGTGTCGGGAGACACCCCAATGGGGATCCTGGGGCTGGACCCAGGGTCGAATTCATATTTTGTAATGGAAACTTGCTGGTTGACTTTGGGCTATGCTAGGCGTGGCCAAACTTGCTTAACATAAGAGCCACGTAGAATAAATGTCAGGGGTTGGAGAGCCTCAAAGGCATGAACAACAGATGTTTAAGGGAAGGAAGGAGGCAGGGAGGGAGGAAGGAAGGAAGGAAGGAAGGAAGGAGGGAGGGAGGGAGGGGGAAGAAGTGAGGGAGGGAGGGAGGAAGGAAGGAGGGAGGGAAGGAGGGAGGAAGGAAGGAGGGAGGGAGGGAAGAAGTGAGGGAGGGAGGGAGGAAGGAAGGAGGGAGGAGGGAGGGAGGGAGAGAGAGAGGGAGGGAAGAAGGAGGGGAGGAAGGCAGGGAGGGAAGAAGTGAGGGAGGGAAGGAAGAAGGAAGGAAGGAGGGAGGGAGGAAGGGAGGGAGGGAAGGAGAGAGGGAGGAAGGAGGGGAGGAAGACAGGGAGGAAGGAGGAAGGAAGGAAGGAGAGAGGGAGGGAGGGAGGGAAGGAAGGAGGGAGGAAGGAAGGAAGGTAAGTAGATGGGGAGGGAGAGGTGGAAAGAAAGCAACTTTAAATGCATTCTCCCAAGCCACTGGTTGGCTTGGCTTGAAGAAGTAGTTTAAAGACAGAAATGCCTTATTCAAGCCAGCTGACAGGGCAGTGGGGGCTTCGAGAGCCACACAATATGTGTGAAAGAGCCACATGTGGCTCACAAGCCACAGTTTGACCGCCGCTGGGCTAGGCCTTCTCCTGCAGCCTAACCTACCTTGCAGGGTTATTGTTGTGGGGATAAAATGGAGGACAGGAGAATGGTGTTAGAAGCCGCTTCAGGTCCCTGTAGGGGAGAAAAGCGGAATAATCATCATGTAAGTACAAAGATTCCAACTGACACCAGCTCCACCCACTATAATTGCATTTATTCAGATTTCAGCATTCGACGTAGGATGTAGCTGGCCTGAAATCTATCCTCCCCCCTCCCCACTTTAATTTTCAGCTCGATGAAGAATTCTGCAGAACCTGCAAACTTGCACACCGTTTTGCGTTCTTTTTCATTAGCCTCAATAATTGGAATCCTGCAGCTTTTGTTCCTAGACTCTGCGTAAGAATTGCTGTAGCCAATAAGAGCCAAATTCCCTTCCCCGAACTGCATAATCCCGGCACTGTGTTTGTGTATCCTGGCCCAGGGACTTGTGATACAACCAAACCCTGGAATGGATTTTTGCTCACTTGTTAGGATCTCCTCCAGCCTCCAGGTGTTGGCTGGAGATCTCTAGGGATTACAACTGATCTTCAGTTCTGCAGATCAGTTCTGCTGGAGGAAATGGCTGCTTTGGAAAGTGGATTCTATGGCTTCATACTCTATTGAAAATATTGGATTTATACCCCACCCTTTCCTCAGAATTTCAGAGCAGCTTACAATCTCCTTTCCCTTCCTCCCCCACAACAGACACCCTGTGAGGTAGATGAAGATATTGGATTTATATCCCGCCCTCCACTCCAAAGAGTCTCAGAGCGGCTCACAATCTCCTTTCCCTTCCTCCCCCACAACAGACACCCTGTGAGGTAGGTGGGACTGGAGAGGGCTCTCACAGCAGCTGCCCTTTCAAGGTCAACTTCTGCCAGAGCTCTGGCTGACCCAAGGCCATTCCAGCTGCTGTGAGTGGAGGAGTGGGGAATCAAACCCGGTTCTCCCAGGCAAGAGTCCGCACACTTCACCACCACACCAAGGAGTATGAGACCAGGGCAAGGCTAGGAGGAAGGATCGAAAATGCGACTGGCTCACGGTAACCGAGCAAACTTAATTGCAGAGCTGGGATTGGACTGCAGGTCTCATGCTGCAGCCCCTACTCTACGGTATCCTGGCTGTTCTGCTGCAACTACATCCAAGAAGAAGACTGGTGGAAATATAAAAAGAGAGTCCTGTTTCAGGAGAGGGTCCCAGATATCATAATGTCCAGGGGTGGAATTCTAGCAGGAGCTCCTTTGCATATTAGGCCACACACCCCTGTTGTAGCCAATCCTCCAAGAGCTTATTAAAAAGAGCCTTGTGATCTCTTGGAGGATTGGCTACATCAGGGGTGTGTGGCCTAATATGCAAAGGAGCTCCTGTAGAATTCCACCCCTGATAATGGCATCCCATGCAGCTGCAACCAGCTCAAGGCAATTCCAACACCATGGGGAGAAGAAGAAGAATTGCAGATTTATACCCCGCACTTCTCTCTGAATCATAGTCTCAGAGCGGCTTACAAACTCCTATATCTTCTCCCCCCACAACAGACACCCTGTGAGGCGGGTGGGGCTGAGAGGGCTCTCACAGCAGCTGCCCTTTCAAGGACAGAGTCTCAAAGCGACCTACAATCTCCTTTCCCTTCCTCCCCCACAACAGACACCCTGTAAAATGGGTGGGGCTGAGAGAGCTCTCCCAGAAGCTGCCCTTTCAACGACAGCTCTGCCAGAGCTATGGCTGACCCAAGGCCATTCCAGCAGGTGCAAGTGGAGGAGTGGGGAATCAAACCCAGTTCTCCCAGATAAGAGTCCGCACACTTTACCACTACACCAAACTGGCTCTCAGAAGTCCCTCCTCGCTAGGGCTGCCAAGCTCCCAGGTGGGGTGGGGTTTCTCCCACCCTTGAGGTTCCCAACCTGCCAGCCCACAGCGTCTTGGCAGGGGGATCCCCTCCCAACATCGCCAGAGCAAAGAAATCACTCACAAATGACGTCATTGCACTGGCAACGTCACTCACTGGCCACTCTAGGAGCTTTCGGGGACATCCCATGGTTTTCCTGGATGCTTTAGCAACTTGGGAGGAAAACTATGGCACCATAGAGTGTTCCCTCCCAAATTGCTAGAGCAGGGGTGTCAAACCTGTGGCCCGGGGGCTGAATCAGGCCCCTGGGGGGCTCCCATCAGGCCCCCAAACAACCGGCTGTCACCTGCTTCCTTCCCCCTCTCTCTTGCTTCCTTCTGCAGAACAACTTGCTTTGCAAGGCTTGCTCAGTCGCACAGGAGCTACAGAGCAAAACTTCTGTTTTCTCCATTGGCTGAGGCTCCTCCCTTGGGGAGTAAAAAAAGGGAAGGCAGAGCTTGTTTTTTTCCTGGCTCTCTCGATCGCACAACAGAGCTACTGAGCCAAGTCTCTCTCCCTTCTATCGGCTAAGGCTCCTCCTCCGTCCTCTGGGGAAGGAAGGAAAGAGCCAGAGCTTCCTTCGCCCATGGGAGAGATACAAAGAAAGCACCTTTAAGATCAACAAGGACTAACATTTTAAGCATGTTTTAATTTTTTTTATTAAAAAATATTTAATTGTGTATGTGTCCTTTATAAAGTTTATATCTCTGCTACCTAATCTTAAATGAGGTACAAACACGGCCTGGCCTGACATGTCCCAGCCCAACTCAACATGGCTCGGCCTACCAAGGTCTCATTTATGTCAGATTCGGCCCTCATGAGCTCGACACCCCTGTGCTAGAGCATCTGGGAAAACCATAGAGTGTTCCCGCCAGCTCCTAGAGCAGCCTGAACATGACATTGCCGGTGCACAACGAGTCCCCCTGCTGGAGCCCACAGGGGACTTGGCAACCTCGCTCCAAACCACAGCCTCCTCAGGCTCCGCTCCTGAATCTCTAGGGTTGCCAAGTCCAATTCAAGAAATATCTGGGGACTTTGGGGGTGGAGCCAGGAGACTTTGGGGGTGGAGCCAAGAGACATTGGGGCGGAGCCAGGAGCAAGGGTGTGACAAGCATAATTGAACTCCAAGGGAGTTCTGGCCATCACATTTAAAGGGACAGCACACCTCTTTAAATGCCTTCCTTCCATAGGAAATAATGAAGGATAGGAGCACCTCCTTTTGAGGCTCATAGAATTGGACCCCCTGGTCCAAACGTTTTGAAACTTGGGGGGTATTTTGGGGAGAGGCACTAGATGCTGTACTGAAAATTTGGTGCCTCTACCCCAAAAAACAGCCCCCCAGAGCCCCAGATACCCACAGATCAATTCTCCATGATTTTCTATGGGAATACATCTCCCTAGGGAATAATAGAGTTCCCAGTAGACATTTCCCCCCCTCCCCCCGCTTTCTGACGACCCTGAAGCGGGGGGAGGGTCTCCAAACCGGGGGATCCCCTGCCCCCACCTGGGGATTGGCAACCCTATGAATCTCCCAGGTATTTCCCAACCCAGAGTTGGCATCCCTACATTCTGCAGATCTGAGCCCAGACGCCAAGACAAGACCAGGGCCTTAGCAGCTCTAAAGGCGCTGCATCCCTTTCCCCAGCGCTTCAGCTCACCAACAATTATCGGCATGTAGCCCTGCTAAATATATCCCTGGCTGCCGACACCCAAGAGCATTGTCAAGAGCTCAAGAAGAAAGAGTTGGAGAACTTTGGGAAATATGCGCCCGCTTTCCACACACCTTCACGGGGTAAATGAATAGCTGAGGGTTTAGGCGCGGCGTTAAGACCTTCATTCAAACGCCCTCTGAAAAGCAAAAATGCGGCAAAGCTCAGCTTTCACGCCACCTGATCAACCTTCTGCCAGGGCAAGCGTTCCCACGTTCCTGAGACAAGAAGATCTCGGGAGAGATTGAATTGCTCACCTGTGTTCTTTGCATTGCTCTTTTCATACATCGCGAGCGAAAGGGCCAGAGAGACGACCGTTGGCTCCCCGATTAGGTTACAGTACAAAGCCAGAGTCGGACAAGGAAGCTAAGAATACTGATGGCTTCTTGTAAGTTTAGGGCTTAGGAAAGGAGGAACAGAAGAAACGGGACTCCTTCAAGTGCGAACAGCACAAGCAAGGCGATCTGGATACAAGGGAAAGTCCAGTGCAGAACAAATGGGAGGTTTTTATGTACCCCCTGCATTTGTCATTTGGAGCAGTGGTCCCCAACCAGGGACAAGTTTTGTGGAAGACATTCCCCCCCCCCACTCCTCCCCATGCAGCTGCTGAAATGGCCTTGGGTCAGCCATAGCTCTGGCAGAAGTTGTCCTTGCAAGGGCAGCTTCTGTCAGAGCTCTCTCAGTCCCACCTACCTCACAGGGTGCCTCTTGCTGGGGAGGAAGATAAAGGAGATTGTGAGCCACTCTGAGATTTGGAGTGGAGGGCAGGATATAAATCCAATGTATTATTATTATTATTACATTGTAATATATAATGAAATAATTATACAACTCACAGCCCGATTGTTAACAGGCCATGGACTGGGACCAGTCCACGGGCCCGGGGATTGGGGAGCCCTGCTTTGGAGGAACATAAAATGAAGTCGGGCCACATGGAAAATACCTTCCAGCCCTCACATATGAGAATTGGTTCCTGAGACTCTGAGATTCAGAGTATAGGGCGGGATATAAATCCAATATCTTCTTCTTCTGTCTGCCAAACTAGGCAATCAACAAACAAAGGAGACTTGGGTTAATTACGGGGCTGTACAAGAAAAGCCCCAGGGTAACACCAGACTTAAATTCTTTACAACACTTAAAAGTATTAAACATGTATAAGTGAGAATATGTGAAATAGCAAAGCCCACTCTAACAAGGGAAATTCTACTTATTCTAGAGCCAGTTTGGTGTAGTGGTTAAGTGTGTGGACTCACTCCACTCCTCCAATTGCACCTGCTGGCATGGCCTTGGGTCAGCCATAGCTCTGACAGAGGTTGTCCTTGAAAGGGCAGTTGCTGTGAGAGCCCTCTCAGCCCCACCCACCTCGCAGGGAGTCTGTTGTGGGGGAGGAAGGGAAAATAATAATAATAATAATAATTTTTTATTTCTATCCCGCCCTCCCCGCCGGAGCGGGCTCAGGGCAGCTCACAACATAATGAGAGATTGTAGGCCAACATACAAAAGAGATTGTAGGCCACTCTGAGACTGTGTCCTTGAAAGGGCAGCTGCTGTGAGAGCCCTCTCAGCCCCACCCACCTCACAGGGTGTCTGTTGTGGGGGAGGAAGGGAAAGGAGATTGTAGGCCGCTCTGAGACTCTGTCCTTCAAAGGGCAGCTGCTGTGAGAGCCCTCTCAGCCCCACCCACCTCGCAGGGTGTCTGTTGTGGGGGAGGAAGGGAAAGGAGATTGTGAGCCGCTCTGAGACTCTTCGGAGTGGAGGGCGGGATATAAATCCAATATCTTCTTCTACTTACAAATAATACGACCAAGTAATACAATATAACACAGAGCAAGAATCAATGCAAAAGCAGGGTGCTCTTGAGAAGTAAATATCAAGCCAGTCCAAAAATGCGGCTCAGCCAACAATGCTCTTCTCTGACCATTTGAGACTTGACCACTCAAAGAAGCAAAGCTGTACCGGTGATCGATAATATCCGGTTTCGGATAGCCTTAAACTTCAGGTCGCATAAATCACAGAGCAACGTCCCCGTTCCTGAAATACATTCCAAAAGGGGCGGGGGGGGGGGGAAGGAATGTATTCTAGCTGTCAGGATGTCTATTGCCTTCCTCTGGATTGAAATATGATCCTTCTATTCCTAGGCTCAGCACCCTACAACCCAAGGCAAAGCTAACTTCTGGCCCCCCCTCCCCCCCGCCTCGCACCGATAATGTCACCGAGCCACATTTGGGGCACCCAATTTGGCACCCCCCAGAAGGCTGGCACCCTAGGTGACCACCCAGTTTGCCGAGTGGCAGGCAGCCAAGGACGCCCTCGCGAGGAGAACCACCTGGAACCTACGGAAGCTCATAGAGGCAGAAGCTGAGGAGCCAGCCGCCCACGCCCAGCTGGCATTTCAAGGGTGGAAGGGCCGCCGCTCCTGACAGCCCCTTCCTTCAGGGGATCCTCACTCCCCCATGGCTTCCCCCTCCCCGCAGAGATCCTCCAGGGCAGGCGCAGTCTGGGATCAGGGCAGAGAAAGAAAAGCCCCTCCACGAAGGCAGGGTCAGCCTGTCTGGCAACCGACAAAAAAGAAAATACAAAAATTGAACTGTGATATAAAGGCTACCATACTTTTACGTAATCATTTTCAATAATAAATAAAAACAATTTTCCGCAGAGCTCATTGTTAGTTAAACACACAGCATGAAAAGAGTAAGACGGTCTCACGAGGTCTCCTTGCTGCATCGCTGCCATCTTGAGAGCGTTATGCCAACTTTAGAAACGATGGCTTTATTCCGGATGCAAGAAAAAAATGATTGGCAGCTCCACATAGAGAAGGAAAAAGTTACTTGCCGCAATGGGTGAGTCCTATGAGTACACGTTCCCTGTAACAATGAAGTGAATAATTTGGGGATAAAGTTTTGAATTCGTCCCAGGGTCTTTCAAACGCACCACATTAATGTAATACATTTTATCAGAGCATCGTGATCTGTATCTTTGAGGTGGTTCCTTCATGAAGGGTGGTTTGGCCAGCAATAAAATGGAAGGCTTGACTCAAGTTTTTTAAAAAAGAGATACTGGCTTCCTCCTTCACTTCATGCAGCTTCACACGAAGAAGAAATTAATAATTAAAGAGCCAGTTTGGTGTCGTGGTTAAGTGGTTAAGTGTGCGGACTCTTATCTGGGAGAACCGGGTTTGATTCCCCACTCCTCCACTTGCAGCTGCTAGCATGGCCTTGGGTCAGCCATAGCTCTGGCAGAGGTTGTCCTTGAAAGGGCAGCTGCTGGGAGAGCCCTCTCAGCCCCACCCACCTCACAGGGTGTCTGTTATGGGGGAGGGAGATAAAGGAGATTGTGAGCCGCTCTGAGACTCTTCGGAGTGGAGGGCGGGATATAAATCCAATATCTTCATCTACCTCACAGGGTGTCTGTTGTGGGGGAGGAAGGGAAAGGAGATTGTGAGCCGCTCTGAGACTCTTCGGAGTGGAGGGCGGGATATAAATCCAATATCTTCATCTACCTCACAGGGTGTCTGTTGTGGGGGAGGAAGGGAAAGGAGATTGTGAGCCGCTCTGAGACTCTTCGGAGTGGAGGGCGGGATATAAATCCAATATCTTCTTCTTAATACGGAAGAAGTGGAAACACGAAACGCGTCTGTTATTACTATTTTCATGCTGTATGTTTAATTAACAATGAGCTCTGTGGAAAATTAGGGTCTGTGGGAAATTGTTTTTATTGCCTGTTATTGAAAATTATAAGGGAAAGTATAGCAGCCTCTATATCAATATATTTTTGTATTTTTGGAATGTATCCAAAATATGATCCCATAATGGTTTTTGGCTCATGTCTGGCAACCTAAAAAGGTAAAGGTAGTCCCCTGTGCAAGCACCAGTCGTTTTTGACTCTGGGGTGACGTTGCTTTCATAGCGTTTTCATGGCAGACTTTTTATGGGATGGTTTTCCCATTGCCTTCCCCAGGCATCTACACTTTCCCCCCAGCAAGCTGGGGACTCATTTGACCGACCTCGGAAGGATGGAAGGCTGAGTCAACCTAGAGCCGGCTACCTGAAACCCAGCTTCTGCTGAAATTGAACTCAGGTCGCGAGCAGAGGGCTCTGACTGAAGTACTGCAGCTTTAATACCCTCAAGGCTAACTTCTGACACACACACCCCGCACTGATAACATCACCCAGTCACATGGGGAGCACCCAACTCAGCTCCCCCAGAAGGCGGGCGCCCTAGGCAAGGACTGGCCCTGACCACAAGCCGGTCTATTCGCCATCCTACCCACCCTGGAGAAATCTACACCACCCTAAGAGTGGAAAATGCAAACTCATTCTCTGGAATACTCCATCTTCCCAATCAACCGTTTGCAAAAGTCTACGGGGAGCCATGGAGAGCTCTGCTTTCAGAGAGGCCCACAGAGACGCTTCATTAACCCAATTAAGCAGGTGGCTAGAGAGGGGTCTCTCGATGATCGTTTACACCTTGCTAATGAAGTATGTGACGGCTCATCTCTCCCGAACAAGGAGCACTCAAGACATGCCCCCAGCGCAGGGAAAGGGGGGGATTAATTAAGGGCAGAGAAGAGGAAGAGGAGGAGATGAGATTATCACCAGGGGACGATTGGACACTGGGCAACTGTAACCTGGCTGATTAGTCATTTAGCTCTCTTTTCGAGGAAGCGATGGGTGAGAGACGGCAAGTTGCAAGGCGAGGAGACCTTGCCGGCTGGAAAACAAATGGCCTTCGGGTAACAGAATGTGTGAAATGTAACCAGGATCTTATCTTATCAGATATTTTAGCTGATTGACAGATATTCCTATCCCAGCTCAGTGCCAGAGAACACAGCATATGATATTATTAAGCAAAATTATATACATACTAGCAGTAAAGCCCATTGTAGAAAGAAATACAACAGACCCTGGAAAAAATACTGGGAGGGGTGATGAATGTGTAGGTGACAGGAAAGAAAGAAGATAGACAAACAGAATGAGACAGAGACAGAGAGAGAAAGAGAAAGAGAGAGAGAGAGAACGTTAGGAAAAAATGGGGGGGAGAGCAACAAAGAAAAAGGAAAGAAAAGAAGGTAGACAGACAGAATGAAATAAAAAGACAGAAAATTAGAGATACAGAGAAAGAATGAGAGAAAGAACAGAAGGCAGAGGTAAAAAAGAGGGGGAGAAAGGAGTGAGAGAAAGAAAAGTGAGAAGAAAGAAGACAGAATGAAATAAAAAGACAGAAAGAGAGAGACAAAGAAAGCATGAGAGAAAGAACAGAAGGCAGAGGTAAAAAAGAGAGGGAGAAAGGAGAGAAAGAAAAGTTAGAAGAAAGAAGACAGAATGAAAGAAAAAGACAAAAAGAGAGAGACAAAGAAAGAATAAGAGAAAGAACAAAAGGCAGAGGTAAAAAGAGGGGGAGAAAGGAGTGAAAGAAAGAAAAGTGAGGAAAGAAGACAAAATGAAATAAAAAGACAGAAAGAGAAAGAAAAAGAAAGAATGAGAGAAAGAACAGAAGGCAGAGGTAAAAAAGAGGGGGAGAAAGGAGTGAGAGAAAGAAAAGTGAGAGGAAAGAAGACAGAATGAAAGAAAAAGACAGAAAGAGAGAGACAAGGAAAGAATGTGAGAAAAAACAGAAGGCAGAGGTAAAAAAGAGGGGGAGAAAGGCATGAGAGAAAGAAAAGTGAGAGGAAAGAAGGCAGAATGAAAGAAAAAGACAGAAAGAATGAGAGAAAGAACAGAAGACAGAGGTAAAAAAGAGGGGGAGAAAGGAGTGAGAGAAAGAAAAGTGGGAGGAAAGAAGACAGAATGAAAGAAAAAGACAGAAAGAGAGAGACAAAGAAAGAATGAGAGAAAGAACAGAAGGCAGAGGTAAAAAAGAGGGGGAGAAAGGAGTGAGAGAAAGAAAAGTGAGAGGAAAGAAGACAGAATGAAAGAAAAAGACAGAAAGAGAGAGGCAAAGAAAGAATGGGAGAAAGAACAGAAGGCAGAGGTAAAAAAGAGGGGTAGAAAGGAGTGAGAGAAAGAAAAGTGAGAGGAAAGAAGACAGAATGAAAGAAAAAGACAAAGTTAGACAAAGAAAGAATGAGGGAAAGGAAGGAAGGGAGACAGGGAGACAGAAAATGACAGGAAGACAGACTGACAGGCGGACAGGAAGGTAGGCAGCCATTATGGTGCGGTCTCATTTGGAGTACTGTATGCAATTCTGGTCACTGCACCTCAAGAAGGATATTATAGCATTGGAAAAAGTGCAGAAAGGGGCAACTAGAATATTTAACGGGTTGGAATCCTTTCCCTATGAAGAAAGGTTAAAACGCTTGGGGCTCTTTAGCGTGGAGAAACGTTGACTGTGGGGTGACATGATAGAGGTTGACAAGATAATGCATGGGATGGAGAAAGTAGAGAAAGAAGTACTTTTCTCCCTTTCTCACAATGCAAGAACTCGTGGGCATTCGATGAAATTGCTGAGCAGTCAGGTTAAAACGGATAAAAGAAAGTACTTCTTTACCCAAAGGGTGATTAACTTGTGGAATTCACTGCCACAGGAGGTGGCGGCAGCGGCTACAAGCATAGCCAGCTTCAAGAGGAGGTTAGATAAAAAAAATGGAGCAGAGGTCCATCAGTGGCTATTAACCACAGCACATTATTGGGACTGTCTGGGACAGTGGTGCTCTGTATTCTTGGTGCTTGGGGGGGCAAAGTGGAAGGGCTTCTAGCCCCACTTGTGAACCTCCTTTCTTTTTTGGCCACTGTGTGACACAGAGTGTTGGACTGGATGGGCCATTGGCCTGATCCAACATGGCTTCTCTTATGTTCTTATGTGTGACACAGAGTGTTGGACTGGATGGTCCACTGGCCTGATCCAACATGGCTTCTCTTATGTTCTTATGTGACAGAGTGTTGGACTGAATGGGCCATTGGCCTGATCCAACATGGCTTCTCTTATGTGACACAGAGTGTTGGACTGGATGGGCCACTGGCCTGATCCAACAGGGCTTCTCTTATGTTCTTCTGTGACACAGAATGTTGGACTGGATGGGCCATTGGCCTGATCCAACAGGGCTTCTCTTATGTTCTTCTGTGACACAGAGTGTTGGACTGAATGGGCCACTGGCCTGATCCAACAGGGCTTCTCTTATGTTCTTCTTTGACACAGAGTGTTGGACTGGATGGGCCATTGGCCTGATCCAACAGGGCTTCTCTTATGTTCTTATGTGACACAGAGTGTTGGACTGGATGGGCCACTGGCCTGATCCAACAGGGCTTCTCTTATGTTCTTCTGTGACACAGAGTGTTGGACTGGATGGGCCATTGGTCTGATCCAACATGGCTTCTCTTACGTTCTTAGGACAGAATGGAGTCTATTCCAACCTATGGAGCCATCCTATGAGCCAAGACAAAAATGTGTGAGCCAGAGGCTAAAAAACTGTGAGCTCACACTAACTCAACTTAGAGGGAACCCTGCTTCTGGCTATACCACACACAATGCCACACGATACTCTTCATAGCCCAGTATTCTACCCCGCTGGGTTTAAATACTGTGGTTTTCATATTGGGAGAATCTGAGTTCCCCCGGGTAGGGAAAATGAATGCAGTGGCTAGAACCCTGGACTAGGATCAGGGAGACTTGAGTTCAGATCCCCACAGTCCCAAAGTTCGCAGGGTCAGCCTCTTTCCACATATTCGTACATGCTTGTATATTGAAAATTCCATTTTTGGATATGGGTATGGTTCTTTGGTTCTATATTGTAGAGATGGACTTTGGATGATGCCTCTTTGACAAGGACGTAAAGAGAAATGGATATTAAGTCGGCAATACCATCAGAGGCCCTTAGCTGCAGGTCCATACCATCACTGGAATGAGAAATTCAGAGAATCATAGAGTTGGAAGGGACTTCTTGGGTGATCTAGTCCAACCCCCTGCACAATGCAGGAAACTCACAAACACCTCCCCCTAAATTCACAGGATCTTCATTGCTGTCAAATGGCCATCTAGCCTCTGTTTAAAAACCTCCAAGGAAGGAGAGCCCACCACCTCCCGAGGAAGCCTGTTCCACTGAGGAACTGCTCTAAACTCACAACCCCCTCCCCCTAAATTCACAGGATCTTCATCGCTGTCAGATGGCCTTCTAGCCTCTGTTTAAAAACCTCCAAGGAAGGAGAGCCCACCACCTCCTGAGGAAGACTGTTCCACTGAGGAATTGCTCTAACGGTCAAGAAGTTCTTCCTAATGCTGAGCAGGAAACTCTTTTGATTTAATTTCAACCCATTGACTCTGGTCCTACCTTCTGGGGCCACAGAAAACAATTCCACCCCATCCTCTAGACGACAGCCCTTCAAGTACTTGAAGATGGTGACCCTATCATCTCTCAGCCGCCTCCTCTCCAGGCTAAACATGCCCAGCTCCTTCAACCTTTCCTCATAGGACTTGGTCTCCAGACCCCTCACCATCTTTGTCGCCCTCCTCTGGACCCGTTCCAGCTTGTCTATATCCTTCGTAAAATGTGGTGTCCAAAACTGAACACAATACTCCAGGTGAGGTCTTAGTAGAGTAGAGTAAAGCGATACCATCACATCACGTGCTATGGACACTAGACTTCTGTTGATACAGCCCAAAATTGCATTTGCCTTTTTAGCCACCGCATCACACTGTTGACTCATGTTCAGCGTATGATCCACTAAGACCCCTAGATCCTTTTCACACATACTACTGCTAAGACAAGTCTCCCCCATCCTATAACCATGCATTGGATTTTTCCTACCTAAATGCAGAACTGTACATTTATCCCTGTTAAAATTCATTTTATTGATTTTAGCCCAGTTTTCCAGCCTGTCAAGGTCATCCTGTATCCTGTTTCTGTCTTCTTCTGCGTTTGCAACCCCTCCCAATGTAGTATCATCTGCAAATTTAATAAGCATTCCCTCTATTCCTTCATCCAAATCATTGATAAAGATGTCGAACAAAACAGGCCCCATATTGATAAGATACAACGTCATATGGATGAAAACACCTTGATTCATCTCACAAGCAATGTTCTCTCTAAGCTGTGGAGTCCCGTGAGCAAAAATTTTACTTTGTGAGCTGCTGGCATTAAAACTGTGAGCTACTGCATAAATTAAAGTGCTCTGGGGCCATTTTTTTTCTGAGCTGAGTCAAAAGTGTGTGAGCTGGAGGCTAAACAATTGTGAGCTAGCTCACATCAACTCAGCTTAGAGGGAACCCTGCTCACAAGCAATGTCCCCTCTAAGTTGTGGAGTCTTGTGAGCAAAAATTCTATTTTGTGAGCTACTGGCACTAAAGTCGTGAGGGGAGGGATGGTGGCTCAGTGGTAGAGCATCTGCTTGGGAAGCAGAAGGTCCCAGGCTCAATCCCCGGCATCTCCAACTAAAAAGGGTCCAGGCAAGTAGGCGTGAAAAAGCTCAGCTTGAAACCCTGGAGAGCAGGGGAGGGATGGTGGCTCAGTGGTAGAGCATCTGCTTGGGAAGCAGAAGGTCCCAGGTTCAATCCCCGGCATCTCCAACTAAAAAGGGTCCAGGCAAATAGGTGTGAAAAACCTCTGCTTGAGACCCTGGAGAGCAGGGGAGGGACGGTGGCTCAGTGGTAGAGCATCTGTTTGGTAAGCAGAAGGTCCCAGGTTCAATCCCCGGCATCTCCAACTAAAAAGGGTCCAAGCAGGTAGGCGTGAAAAACCTCAGCTTGAGACCCTGGAGAGCAGGGGAGGGACGGCGGCTCAGTGGAAGAGCATCTGCTTGGTGAGCAGAAGGTCCCAGGTTGAATCTCCGGCATCTCCAGCTAAAAAGGTCCAGGCAAATAGGTGTGAAAAACCTCAGCTTGAGACCCTGGAGAGCTACTGCCAGTCTGAGTAGACAAGACTGACTTTGATGGACCGAGCGTCAGATTCAGAATAAGGCAGTTTCATATGTTCATATGTACTGCATAACTTAGTGTGCTCTGGGGCCCTTTTTCCTGAGCTGAGACAAAAAGGTGTGAGCTGGAGGCTAAAAAACCATAAGCTAGCTCACACTGACTCAGCTTAGAGGGAACACTGCTCACAAGCACTTTCCGAGAAGAGCGTAGGAGCCGAAAAAAAGGACCTACCTATCCCCGAATTGGAAGTAATTATGCACGTTGGCTGGTTCCAGACCAGCAGCTTGGGGGACATGGGAGGTGTTTTGAAACCAGCCAGCTCAAAAAGAAGTGGCCAAATCCCCTCCACCCGTTTCAGCATAAGGCATCTCTATACCGCCCATGGGGCATCTTGGTGCAGTCAGATAGCTGTCGGGTACCATTTCCTTGGTGTGGTTTGGGGGTTTTTTCCGTACATTTTTAGTGGTCATGTGCACATACACTCATGCACACGTGTGCCAGTTTGGTGTAGTGGTGAAGTGTGCGGACTCTTATCTGGGAGAACCGGGTTTGATTCCCCACTCCTCCACTTGCACCTGCTAGCATGGCCTTGGGTCAGCCATCATTCTCACAGAGTTGTCCTTGAAAGGGCAGCTGCTGTAAGAGCTCTCAGCCCCACCTACCTCACAGGGTGTATGTTGTGCGGGGGGGGGGGGAGTTAAAGGACATTGTGAGCTGCTCTGAGACTATGAGATTCAGAGTATAGGGTGGGATATATCTTCTTCTTCTTCTTCTTTGTCATGTGCTGCAGAACTCTTTCACTGTAAGTAAATGGAGAGCCAGTTTGGTGTAGTGGTCAAGTGTGAGGACTCTTATCTGGGAGAACCACGTTTGATTCCCCACTCCTCCACTTGCAGCTGCTGGGATGGCCTTGGGTCAGCCCTGTATGGCCAAGGACCTGCTTACCTTAGGGACCGTCTCTCCCCACACGTTCCCCAGAAAGCGCTTAGATCTGGATCCCAAAACCTACTAGAAGAAGAAGATTGGATTTATATCCCGCCCTCCACTCCGAAGAGTCTCAGAGCGGCTCACAATCTCCTTTCCCTTCCTCCCCCACAACAGACACCCTGTGAGGTGGGTGGGGCTGGAGAGGGCTCTCACAGCAGCTGCCCTTTCAAGGACAACCTCTGCCAGAGCTATGGCTAACCCAAGGCCATTCCAGCAGGCGCAAGTGGAGGAGTGGGGAATCAAACCCGGTTCTCCCAGATAAGAGTCTGCACACTTAACCACTACACCAAACTGGCTCTCCTGGCTCTCTAGTGATCCCTGGGCCAAGGGAGGTGAGACGAAAATCTACCAGAGAGAGGGCCTTCTCGGTAACAGCCCCCTACTGGTGGAACCAACTACCGGAGGAAATGAGGGCCTTGCAGGACCTCACCCGGTTCCGCAAGGCCTGTAAAACCGCACTCTTCCAGTTAGCCTTTAACTGATCTAGAGTTACCGTCATTGTGGGAGAAACTGTAGGAATACTGACGCCATCAGAAGCGATACAACTACATATGGTATCAGCCCCAGATTGTTTTAAAGTTTGTTGTAAGGACTGAATTTTAAATTGTCGTATTAATGTTGTGCAATTTTTAAATTGATTGTTTTCATTTTATTGTTGTGAGCCGCCCTGAGCCTGCTCCGGCGGGGAGGGCGGGATACAAATCAAAGCAAATAAGTAAATAAATAGTTCTCATAGGAGTTGTCCTTGAATGCACAGCTGCTGCAACAGCTCTCTCAGCCCCACCTACCTCACAGGGTGTCTGTTGTGGGGGGAGAAGATAAAAGGAGATTGTGAGACTCTGAGATTCAGAGCATAGGGCAGGTTATCAATCCAATATCATATCTTCTTCTTTCTTTTCCTTCCTTCCTTCCTTCCTTCCTTCCTTCCTTCCTTCCTTCCTTCCTGCCTGCCACTTTGGTGTAGTGGTTAAGTGTCCAGACTCATATGGGAGAACCGGGTTTGATTCCCCCCTCCTCCACTTGCAGCTGCTGGAATGGCCTTGGGTCAGCCATAGCTCTTGCAGGAGTTGTCCTTGAAAGGGCAGCTTCTGTCAGAGCTCTGTCATCCCCACCTACCTCACAGGGTGTCTGTTGTGGGGGTGGGGAGGTAAAGGAGATTGCGACCACTCTGAGACTCTGAGATTCAGAGCACAGGGCAGGATATAAATCCAATATCACCATCATCTAGGCAGTTAAAAAAAAGAATTCCGGTGAGTGCCTAGAGCAGATTGGCAAATTCACAACACCAATCTGCCTTGCTTGCGCACTTCCACGTCCAGATGCCAAAGAGGGGACTGGTGTGCGGCTTAGAAATTTGCTACCGCTTTGAAAGTGGTAGCTTTTTGAGCTGGTTTGAGGACGCCAGATGATGGGGTGAGTACGGGACCAGGACGGGTGGCAGATGGGCATGTTTCAACACGCTTTTCTGATCACTTTCCAAGGCATTCCTGGGTCACCTTAAACTGCTGATCTGCAACCAGCCATTATGAACTTTTTTGGAACTTTATAGGAAGTTCTGATTATAGTGGATTGCATTCAGGGGTGGAATTCTAGCAGGGGCTGCTTTGCACATTAGGCCACACCCCTGATGTAGCCAATCCTCCAAGAGCTGACAAAAAAGAGCCTTGTACGGTGGAATTCTAGCAGGAGCTCCTTTGCATATTAGGCCACACCCCCCAGATGTAGCCAATCCTCCAAGAGCTGACAAAAAAGAGCCTTGTACGGTGGAATTCTAGCAGGAGCTCCTTTGCATATTAGGCCACACACCCCAGATGTAGCCAATCCTCCAAGAGCTGACAAAAAAGAGCCTTGTACGGTGGAATTCTAGCAGGAGCTCCTTTGCATATTAGGCCACCCCCCCAGATGTAGCCAATCCTCCAAGAGCTTACAAAAAAGAGCCTTGTAAGGTGGAATTCTAGCAGGAGCTCCTTTGCATATTAGGCCACACACCCCAGATGTAGCCAATCCTCCAAGAGCTGACAAAAAAGAGCCTTGTGAGGTGGAATTCTAGCAGGAGCTCCTTTGCATATTAGGCCACACACCCCAGATGTAGCCAATCCTCCAAGAGCTGACAAAAAAGAGCCTTGTGAGGTGGAATTCTAGCAGGAGCTCCTTTGCATATTAGGCCACACACCCCAGATGTAGCCAATCCTCCAAGAGCTTACAAAAAAGAGCCTTGTAAGGTGGAATTCTAGCAGGAGCTCCTTTGCATATTAGGCCACACACCCCAGATGTAGCCAATCCTCCAAGAGCTTACAAAAAAGAGCCTTGTAAGGTGGAATTCTAGCAGGAGCTCCTTTGCATATTAGGCCACACACCCCAGATGTAGCCAATCCTCCAAGAGCTTACAAAAAAGAGCCTTGTGAGGTGGAATTCTAGCAGGAGCTCCTTTGCATATTAGGCCACACACCCCAGATGTAGCCAATCCTCCAAGAGCTTACAAAAAAGAGCCTTGTGAGGTGGAATTCTAGCAGGAGCTCCTTTGCATATTAGGCCACACACCCCAGATGTAGCCAATCCTCCAAGAGCTTACAAAAAAGAGCCTTGTAAGGTGGAATTCTAGCAGGAGCTCCTTTGCATATTAGGCCACACACCCCAGATGTAGCCAATCCTCCAAGAGCTGACAAAAAAGAGCCTTGTGAGGTGGAATTCTAGCAGGAGCTCCTTTGCATATTAGGCCACCCCCCCAGATGTAGCCAATCCTCCAAGAGCTTACAAAAAAGAGCCTTGTAAGGTGGAATTCTAGCAGGAGCTCCTTTGCATATTAGGCCACACACCCCAGATGTAGCCAATCCTCCAAGAGCTTACAAAAAAGAGCCTTGTGAGGTGGAATTCTAGCAGGAGCTCCTTTGCATATTAGGCCACACACCCCAGATGTAGCCAATCCTCCAAGAGCTGACAAAAAAGAGCCTTGTGAGGTGGAATTCTAGCAGGAGCTCCTTTGCATATTAGGCCACACACCCCAGATGTAGCCAATCCTCCAAGAGCTGACAAAAAAGAGCCTTGTGAGGTGGAATTCTAGCAGGAGCTCCTTTGCATATTAGGCCACACACCCCAGATGTAGCCAATCCTCCAAGAGCTGACAAAAAAGAGCCTTGTGAGGTGGAATTCTAGCAGGAGCTCCTTTGCATATTAGGCCACACACCCCAGATGTAGCCAATCCTCCAAGAGCTTACAAAAAAGAGACTTGTAAGGTGGAATTCTAGCAGGAGCTCCTTTGCATATTAGGCCACACACCCCAGATGTAGCCAATCCTCCAAGAGCTGACAAAAAAGAGCCTTGTGAGGTGGAATTCTAGCAGGAGCTCCTTTGCATATTAGGCCACACACCCCTGATGTAGCCAATCCTCCAAGAGCTGACAAAAAAGAGCCTTGTAAGGTGGAATTCTAGCAGGAGCTCCTTTGCATATTAGGCCACACACCCCAGATGTAGCCAATCCTCCAAGAGCTGACAAAAAAGAGCCTTGTGAGCTCTTGGAGGATTGGCTACATCTGGGAGGTGTGGCCTAATATGCAAAGGAGCTGCTGCTAGAATTCCACCCCGATGGCATTTATAACTGAATAGGACTTTAGATGACTCTAATAATAATAATATTTTGAGATTGGTGTTAGTTATATTCCACGGCTTTTTCTTTTGGGTTGGATCTATTTCCGTGAACCTCCGGGTGGGGCCTGGAGATCTGGAATTACAACCGAGAGCGAACGGAGAGAAAATGGATGAACTCGATGCTATTATACATCCCTGAAGTCCCTCCCCAACCCCAACCCTGCCCTCCCCCAAACTCCAGGAATTTTCCCACCCTGAGCTGGCCGCCCTAAGAGCTGCTCCTCATTTGCTGCTACCTGATTTCAGGTCGTCAAATCCCTGTCCCTATTTTCAACCTCCCCGCATACCTTATTAAAACCCTGCCCCGTTTGGGTGTTTCAAACCAGCTTTCTTCAAGGGTCACCTCCCTTTTAAAAGCCTTCGGAGGTCAGGTCCCAAGGAGGGGATCAAAGCGTAGTCCGATCTCAGGGAAGAGACATCTGGAGAGATTCCCCCCCCCCCCCAGAGCTCAGGCATGCGAATGGAAACCAATGAGCACAAAGAAGATAACAATATTGGATTGTTACCCCACCCTACACTCTGAATTTCAGAGTGGTCATAATCTCCTTTACCTTCCCCACCCACACACAACGGACACCCTGTGAGGTGGGTGGGGCTGAGAGGGCTCTCCCAGCAGCTGCCCTTCCAAGGACAGAGTCTCAGAGCGGCCTACAATCTCCTTTCTCTTCCTCCCCCACAACAGACACCCTGTGAGGTGGGTGGGGCTGAGAGGGCTCTCCCAGCAGCTGCCCTTCCAAGGACAGAGTCTCAGAGCGGCCTACAATCTCTTTTCCCTTCCTCCCCCACAGCAGACACCCTGTGAGGTGGATGGGGCTGGAGAGGGCTCTCACAGCAGCTGCTCTTCCAAGGTCAGAGTCTCAGAGCGGCCTACAATCTCCTTTCCCTTCCTCCCCCACAACAGACACCCTGTGAGGTGGGTGGGGCTGGAGAGGGCTCTCCCAGCAGCTGCCCTTCCAAGGACAGAGTCTCAGAGCGGCCTACAATCTCCTTTCCCTTCCTCCCCCACAACAGACACCCTGTGAGGTGGGTGGGGCTGGAGAGGGCTCTCCCAGCAGCTGCTCTTTCAAGGACGGAGTCTCAGAGCGGCCTACAATCTCCTTTCCCTTCCTCCCCCACAACAGACACCCTGAGAGGTGGGTGGGGCTGAGAGGGCTCTCACAGCAGCTGCCCTTCCAAGGACAGGGTCTCCTTTCCCTTCCTCCCCCACAACAGACACCCTGTGAGGGAGGTGGGGCTGAGAGAGCTCTCACAGCAGCTGCCCTTTCAAGGACAACTCCTACGAGAGCTCTGGCTGACCCAAGGCCATTCCAGCAGCTGCAAGTGGAGGCGTGGGGAATCAAACCCAGTTCTCCCAGATAAGAGTCTGTGCACTTAACCACTACACCAAACTTAGGGCTGCTAAGCCCCCGGAGCGGGTGGGGGTTCTCCCGCCCTGGAGGTTCCCAGCCCACATTGGGCCGGCACGGGAAACTTGTGTCCGTTGTTACCGGCCTCCCCCCCCCCCCTCATTCCATCCCAGCACTACAAGAGAGGTCTCATCTGTGAGGCAGAATTCTGCCACCTTAGTCTTTGTAATCTTAGATTTTATATTTTTTTTAAATTGGTCTTTTACTGTTTTTACCGTTGTCTGTTTTTATGATGCAACCCGCCCTCAGCCTGTTCTACGGGAAGGGCGGGCTAAAAATGGAATAAAACAAACAAACAAACAAACAAACAAACCTCCCACGACGTCGCTAGTGCAATGACGTCACCCACAAGTCACATCATCACCCCAATGTCTCATGGCTCCACCCCCAAAGCCCCCCAGATATTTCTTGAATTGGACTTGGCAACCCTACTATTTACTGGTAGAAAAAAAACTAGCAGGGACACATTTGCATATTAGGCCACACCCCCTGATGCCAAGACAGCCAGAACTGTGTTCCTGTGCGTTCCTGCTCAAAAAGAGCCCTTCTTCTTCTTCTTCTTCTTCCATATAACCCTTATACTGAATTGGACCCTCGGTCCATCAAAGTCAGTATTGTCTACTCAGACTGGCAGCAGCTCTCCAGGATTTCAAGCTGAGGTTTTTCACACCTATTTGCCTGGACCCTTTTTAGTTGGAGATGCCGGGGATTGAACCTGGGACCTTCTGCTTACCAAGCAGATGCTCTACCACTGAGCCACCGTCCCTCGCCTGCTCTCCACAGTCTCAAGCTGAGGTTTTCCACGCCTACTGGCCTGGACCCTTTTAGTTGGAGATGCCGGGGATTGAACCTGGGACCTTCTGTTTACCAAGCAGATGCTCTGCCACTGAACCACAGCCCCTCCCTGTGTCTCTCCAGGGTCTCAAGCGGAGGTTTTTCACACCTATTTGCCTGGACCCTTTTTAGTTGGAGATGCCGGAGACTGAACCTGGGACCTTCTGCTCACCAAGCAGATGCTCTACCACTGAGCCACCGTCCCTCCCCTGCTCTCCACAGTCTCAAGCTGAGGTTTTCCATGCCTACTGGCCTGGACCCTTTTAGTTGGAGATGCCGGGGATTGAACCTGGGACCTTCTGCTTGCCAAGCAGATGCTCTACCACTGAGCCACCATCCCTCCCCTGCTCTCCAGGGTCTCAAGGTGAGGTTTTCCACGCCTACTGGCCTGGACCCTTTTTAGTTGGAGATGCCGGGGATTGAACCTGGGACCTTCTGCACACCAAGCAGATGCTCTGCCACTGAACCACAGCCCCTCCCTGTGTCTCTCCAGGGTCTCAAGCAGAGGTTTTTCACACCTATTTGCCTGGACCCTTTTAGTTGGAGATGCCGGAGACTGAACCTGGGACCTTCTGCTCACCAAGCAGATGTTCTACCACTGAGCCACCATCCCTCCTCCTCTTCCTCTTCCTCTTCCTCCTCCTCTTCTTCTTCTTCCTGTTAAAGTTCAGAAAATGGTCAAACAGTGTGTGTCTGTTGAGTCATTACCTGACCGCTCAGCTTGCAGAGGAAGATTCGGGGAGCAAATTCATTCCAGTTTTCCATTCCCGCCCCCCCCCCCTTCCCCTTAGCAACTGTATCATAATCCTCCTTTCTCTCCCGTCTGAATCCTGTTGTTTTTCTGTAAGGGAAAACAATAGACGTACAGATTAAGGCTATATTCTCGGGCCCTAGGAACACCGTAGGATTGGAGGGGTGGGGGCTCACATCAACCCTATCAATTCTTGGCATGGCTAGGCCTGTACTCCTGGTAATTAATTTTTTTGTCATGAATCGCTGCCACATTTAGAGCCATTTCATTAAGTTTCCTTTCCCTTTTATGTAACCACTCACTAGGCCTCACATCTGCTCAGTCAGCTGGGAGAGGTCACTCCGAGGAGATGGCCTTGCCCTCCCCGTTTCCCCCCCCCACACACACACACACTGGTTTTTCTCATCGCCAGGACACACATCCAGATCAACAGATTTATGTAACCGCCCCGCCTACACGCAAGGAGAGCCCCAGCTAGGGTTGCCAAGTCCAATTCAAGAAATATCTGGGGGCTTTGGGGGTGGAGCCAGGAGACATTAGGGGTGGAGCCAAGATCAAGGCTGTGACAAGCATAATGGAACTCCAAAGGTAGTTCTGACCATCACATTGAAAGGGACGGCACGCCTTTTCAATTCCTTCCTTCCAAAGCAAATAGTGAAGGATAGGGGCACCTTCTTTTGGGGCTCATAGAATTGGACCCCCTGGTCCAATCTTTTTGAAACTTGGGGGGTATTTTGGGGAGAAGAACTGGATGCCATACTGAAAATTTGGTGCCTCTACCTCAAACGACAGCCCCCCCAGAGCCCCAGATACCCGCGGATCAATTCTCCATGATTTTCTATGGGAATAAATCTCCCTAGGGAATAACAGAGTCCCCAGCAGACATTTCCTCCCCCCGCCCCGTTTTCTGATGACCCTGAAGCGGGGGGAGGGCCTCCAAACCGGGGGATCCCCTGCCCCCACCTGGGGATTGGCAACCCTAGCCACAGCTCCCAAAACCGATGGCGCCGAAAAGAATAAGTCTGGAATAAGCCTGGAATGGGTTTGGCAACCTGGAATAGTTTCTCCCAAATTAGGATTGGCAGTTCCCAGGTGGGGGCAGGGGATCCCCCCGTTTATAGCCCTCCCCCCGGCGCTTCAGGACATAGGGAAGCGGGAGAGAGAAATGTCTGCTGGGCACTCCATTATTCCCTAAGGAGACCGATTCCCATAGGGCAGGGGTGGCCAACGGTAGCTCTCCAGATGTTCTTTTTGCCTACAACTCCCATCAGTCCAAGCCAGCATGGCCAATGGCTGGGGCTGATGGGAGTTGTAGGCAACAAAACATCTGGAGAGCTACCGTTGGCCACCCCTGCCATAGGGTATAATGGTGTATTGATTAGCGGGTATCTGGGGTAGGGTTGCCAATCCCCAGGTGGGGACAGGGGATCCCCCCGGTTTGGAGACCCTCCCCCCGCTTCAGGGTCGTCAGAAAGCGGGGGGAGGGGAGGGAAATGTCTGCTGGGAACTCTGTTATTCCCTATGGAGATTTATTCCTATAGTAAATCATGGAGAATTGATCCACGGGTATCTGGAGCTCGGGGGGGGGGGCTGTTTTTTGGGATAGATGCGCCAAATTTTCAGTATAGCATCTAGTGCCTCTCCTCAAAATACCCTCCAAGTTTCAAAAAGATTGGACCAGGGGGTCCAATTCTATGAGCCCCAAAAGAAGGTGCCCCTATCCTTCATTATTCCCTATGGAAGGAAGGCATTGAAAAGGTGTGCTGTCCCTTTAAATGTGATGGCCAGAACTCCCTTTGGAGTTCAATGATGCTTGTCACAGCCTTGATCTTGGCTCCACCCCCAATGTCTCCTGGCTCCACCCCCAAAGTCCCCAGATATTTCTTGAATTGGACTTGGCAACCCTAATCTGGGGCTTTAGGGGGGCTTTTTTTTGAGGTAGAAGCAACCAAACTCAGCATAGCATCCAGTGCCTCTTCTCAAAACACCCTCCAAGTTTCAAAAGGATTGGACCAGGGGGACCGATTCTATGAGTCCCAAGGGAAGGCATTTAAAAGGCGTGCGGTCCCTTGAAATGTGATGGCCAGAACTCCATAATTGGAGTTCAGTTATGTTTGTCACAACCTTGCTCCTGGCTCCACCCCCAATGTCTCCTGGCTCCACCCCCAAAGTCCTCAGATATTTCTTGAATTGGACTTGGCAACCCTACCCCCAAATGGTTCCTGGTTCCGTCTCAAGACCTCCTCCCTCTCACCCCTGCTAAGCTTACAAAACCACCTGTGTGTGTGTGTGTGTGAAGAGCCACCGAGCACCATCAAGTTAAGGTGACCCTGCGGATTTATGCCCTTCTGATCATCCTTTCAGGAACAGCCATTCTCAGGGCTTGCCAACTAAGGGCTGCGGCTTTCTCGATTGAGTCAATCCATCTCTTTTATTGGATTTTCTTCTGGACGGGCTTCTGGTGTCCTGGCCCCACTGCTGGACCTCCTGGTGGCACCTGGGGTTTTTGACCACTGTGTGACACAGAGTGCTGGACTGGATGGGCCACTGGCCTGATCCAACATGGCTCCTCTTATGTTCTTATGTCCTGTAATACATAAAGAGTCTTGTAAGCTCCAGGAGGACTGGTTACATCAGGGTGTGTGGCCTAATATGCAAAGGAGCTCCTACTAGAATTCCTTACAGGGCTCTAAGTACAGGGCCTACTGGAAGCTCCAGGAGGATTGGCTGCATCAGGGGTGTGTGGCCTAATATGCAAAAGAGGTCCTGCTAGAATTCCTTACGGGGCTCTTCTTACAGGGCCTACTGGAAGCTCCAGGAGGATTGGCTGCATCAGGGGTGTGTGGCCTAATATGCAAAGGAGGTCCTGCTAGAATTCCTTACAGGGCTCTTTGTACAGGGCCTACTGGAAGCTCCAGGAGGATTGGCTACATCAGGGGGTGTGGCCTAATATGCAAAGGAGGTCCTGCTAGAATTCCTTACAGGGCTCTTTGTACAGGGCCTACTGGAAGCTCCAGGAGGATTGGCTACATCAGGGGGTGTGGCCTAATATGCAAAGGAGGTCCTGCTAGAATTCCTTACAGGGCTCTTCTTACAGGGCCTACTGGAAGCTCCAGGAGGATTGGCTACATCAGGGGTGTGTGGCCTAATATGCAAAGGAGTTCCTGCTAGAATTCCTTACAGGGCTCTAAGTACAGGGCCTACTGAAAGCTCCAGGAGGATTGGCTGCATCAGGGGTGTGTGGCCTAATATGCAAAGGAGGTCCTGCTAGAATTCCTTACAGGGCTCTTCTTACAGGGCCTACTGGAAGCTCCAGGAGGATTGGCTACATCAGGGGGCGTGGCCTAATATGCAAAGGAGGTCCTGCTAGAATTCCTTACAGGGCTCTTCTTACAGGGCCTACTGGAAGCTCCAGGAGGACTGGCTACATCAGGGGTGTGTGGCCTAATATGCAAAGGAGCTCCTACTAGAATTCCACCCCTGCATTGGAAATGTTTTGGAGGAAACTTTTATGGGTACCATGGACCATCAAAAGACAAGTAAGCAGGTTCTAGATTAGGGGTGTCACAGATGAGGCCTGAGGCTCCCAGAAATCTGCTATCAGGCCTGTGAGCAACTCACTGTCATCTGCTTCCTTCTATCTCTCTTGCTTCCTTCTGCATCACAGCTTGCATTGTCTTCTTTGCAAGAAAGAAGAAGAAGAAGAAGATGATGATGATGATGATATTGGATTTATATCCCGCCCTCCACTCCGAAGAGTCTCAGAGCGGCTCACAATCTCCTTTCCCTTCCTCCCCCACAACAGGCACCCTGTGAGGTAGATGAAGATATTGGATTTATATCCCGCCCTCCACTCCGAAGAGTCTCAGAGCGGCTCACAATCTCCTTTCCCTTCCTCCCCCACAACAGACACCCTGTGAGGTAGATGAAGATATTGGATTTATATCCTGCCCTCCACTCCGAAGAGTCTCAGAGCGGCTCACAATCTCCTTTACCTTCCTGCCCCCCACAACAGACACCCTGTGAGGTAGATGAAGATACTGGATTTATATCCCACCCTCCACTCCAAAGAGTCTCAGAGCAGCTCACAATCTCCTTTTCCTTCCTCCCCCACAACAGACACCCTGTGAGGTAGATGAAGATATTGGATTTATATCCCGCCCTCCACTTCGAAGAGTCTCAGAGCAGCTCACAATCTCCTTTACCTTCCTCCCCCACAACAGTCACCCTGTGAGGTGGGTGGGGCTGAGAGGGCTCTCACAGCAGCTGCCCTTTCAAGGACAACCTCTGCCAGAGCTCTGGCTGACCAAGGCCATTCCAGCAGGTGCAAGTGGAGGAGTGGGGAATCAAACCCGGTTCTCCCAGATAAGAGTCCGCACACTTCACCACTACACCAGACTGTCTCTCCTTTTCTGAACGGGTGCTCCTTTCAAGCAGGAACCCGCTGCTGTTCATTTACCCTCCTTCCGGTTTGCATCGAAGTAGGTTCCAGCGAAGCATCGCGGTGGACCGTGGAGAGGGTTTGCATTTTGTTATTTTATTTTATTCGGACTCACTGGCTCTTCCCCATTGCGAGGGGGGAGGGAAAGTCTTTTCATTACATTCTCCCCAAGGAGGGAATCTTCAAAGGAGAAGGGAGGTGGGGGGGTGAACTCCTTAACCCTAATTTCCCTACCCCCCCAGCTTTGCTTGGTGGCGCATCATAAAATTAGTTTGCACAGACTCCTTGTCTAAAAGGCATGGTGGGTTTTTTTTTTTTTTTTTTGCTGCATAGGTTGTTAGTTGGGTCTTTTTTTTTTTTAAAATCATTTTGTATTGTAAACCTGGTGATTATTGCATGCTGTTCAAACTGTATTTGTTGCCTTTGATGCTGCATTAGAAGATGACGATAAACGGCTGATACTCCAGCCAACTGGACAGCGGGGGCTCCGAGAATAGGGTTGCCAAGTCCAATTTAAGAAATATCTGGGGACTTTGGGGGTGGAGCCAGGAGGCATTAGGGGTGGAGCCAAGATCAAGGCTGTGTCAAGCATAATTGAACTCTAAAGGGAGTTCTGGCCAGTTTGGTGTAGGGAGCCAGTTTGGTGTAGTGGTTAAGTGTGCGGACTCTTATCTGGGAGAACCGGGTTTGATTCCCCACTCCTCCACTTGCAGCTGCTGGAATGGCCTTGGGTCAGCCATAGCTCTGGCAGAGGTTGTCCTTGAAAGGGCAGCTGCTGTGAGAGCCCTCTCCAGCCCCGCCCACCTCACAGGGTGTCTGTTGTGAGGGAGGAAGGGAAAGGAGATTGTAGGCCGCTCTGAGACTCTGTCCTTGAAAGGGCAGCTGCTGTGGAAGCCCTCTCAGCCCCACCCACCTCGTAGGGTGTCTGTTGTGAGGGAGGAAGGGAAAGGAGATTGTAGGCCGCTCTGAGACTCTGTCCTTGAAAGGGCAGCTGCTGGGAGAGCCCTCTCAGCCCCACCCACCTCACAGGGTGTCTGTTGTGAGGGAGGAAGGGAAAGGAGATTGTAGGCCGCTCTGAGACTCTGTCCTTGAAAGGGCAGCTGCTGTGGAAGCCCTCTCAGCCCCACCCACCTCGTAGGGTGTCTGTTGTGAGGGAGGAAGGGAAAGGAGATTGTAGGCCGCTCTGAGACTCTGTCCTTGAAAGGGCAGCTGCTGGGAGAGCCCTCTCCAGCCCCACCCACCTCACAGGGTGTCTGTTGTGGGGGAGGAAGGTAAAGGAGATTGTGAGCTGCTCTGAGACTCTTTGGAGTGGAGGGCGGAATATAAATCCAATATCTTCTTCTTCTTCACATTTAAAAGGACGGCACACCTTTTCAATGTCTTCCTTCCATAGGAAATAATGAAGGATAGGGGCACCTTCTTCCGGGGCTCATAGAATTGGACCCCCAGGTCCAATCGTTTTGAAACTTGGGGGGTATTTTGGGGAGAGGCACTAGATGCTGTACTGAAAATTTGGTGCCTCTACCTCAAAAAACAGCCCCCCCAGAGCCCCAGATACCCGTGGATCAATTTTCCATGATTTTCTATGGGAATAAATCTCCATAGGGAATAACAGAGTTCCCAGCAGACATTTCCCTCCCCTCCCCTGCTTTCTAACGACCCTGAAGTGGGGGGAGGGCTTCCATACCGGGGGATCCCCTGCCCCCATCTGGGGAGATCTAGGGTCCTTTCCTCTCTTTGTTCAGAGCGTGCGTATTTCCATGCAGATTTCGGAAGGCATTCAAGGGTGTGACGCCCTTTGAGGAAGCCCAGTGGAACCACTGAGGTATGGATAGATGGGCCGTTTGTGAAAAAAGCGGAGGGGAATGCAGGCATTGATTCCTCTCTGCCCCGCAAATGAGACGCATCTTGTGTTGCCAACCCAGATGACAGAGATCAGTTTCCCTAGAGAAAATGGCTGCCTTCAAAGATAGACTCTCAAGGCAGGGGTGGCCAAACTTGCTTAACGTAAGAGCCATGTCGAATAAATGCCAGACGTTTGAGAGCCCCAAGACATGAGTGCCAGGGAAGGGAGGGAGGGAGGGAGGGAGGAAGGAAGGAAGGAAGGAAGGAAGGAAGGAAGGAAGGAAGGAAGGAAGGAAGGAAGGAAGGAAGGAAGGAAGGAAGGAAGGAAGGAAGGAAGGAAGGGAGGGAGGGAGGGAGGGAGGGAGGGAGGCAGGCGAGAGGTGGAAAGAAAGCAACTTTAACTTTAAATGCATTTTTCAAGCCACCAGCTGGCTTGGCTTGGAGAAGTGATTTAAAGAGACAAATGCTTTCTCCAAGCTGGCCGACAGGCTGGTGGCGGGTTCGAGAGCCACACAATATGTGTGAGAGAGCCATAGTTTGGTCACCCTTGCTCGAAGGGATTGTATCCCACTGAGGTCTTGGGTTGCCAGCTCCTGGTTGGGAAATACCTAAAAATTTGGGAGGCTGGAGCTTGAGGAGAGCAAGGTTTGGGGAATGAAAAGACTTCGATGGGATATAATGCCCTAGGGTCCACCTTCCAAAGCGGTCATTTTCTCCAGGTGAACTGATCTCTGTTGCCTGGAGATCAGTTGTAATCCCAGGAGATCTCCAGTCACCACCTGGAGGCTGTTAAGCTTACTGAGGTCCCTGTGAACTAGGTTAAAACACTTGGGGCTCTTTAGCTTGGAGAAACGTCAACTGCGGGGTGACATGACAGAGGTTTACAAGATTATGCATGGGATGGAGAAAGTAGAGAAAGAAGTACTTTTCTCCCTTTCTCACAATACGAGAACTCGTGGGCATTCGATGAAATTGCTGAGCAGTCAAGTTAGAACGGATAAAAGGAAGTCCTTCTTCACCCAAAGGGTGATTAACACATGGAATTCACTGCCACAGGAGGTGGCGGCAGCTACAAGCATTGCCAGCTTCAAGAGAGGATTGGATCAACATATGAGGTCCAACAGTGGCTATTAGCCACAGGGTATTGTTGGAACCCCTCTCATGGATTGCTGCCTTGTCGTGGCGAGAGGGCTTGCGCGGTTCAATGAGGCTGTGGGCTATGCCATGCAGGGCCACCCAAGACGGACAGGCCACAGCTGAGAACGCAGACTAAATGTGATCCATTGGAGAAGGAAATGACAAACCACTCCAGTAACCTTGCCAAGAAAACCCCATGAACAGAAACAAAAGGCTAAAAGATATGGCGCTGGAAGATGAGCCCCTCAGGTCAGAAGGTGCCCAATATGCTACTGGGGAAGAGCGTTCAAATAACCACAGAAAGAGAACATAAGAACATAAGAGAAGCCATGTTGGATCAGGCCAATGGCCCATCCAGTCCAACACTCTGTGTCACACATAAGAACATAAGAGAAGCCATGTTGGATCAGGCCAATGGCCCATCCAGTCCAACACTGTGTCACACATAAGAACATAAGAGAAGCCATGTTGGATCAGGCCCATGGCCCATCCAGTCCAACACTCTGTGTCACACATAAGAACATAAGAGAAGCCATGTTGGATCAGGCCCATGGCCCATTCAGTCCAACAATCTGTGTCACACACAAGAACATAAGAGAAGCCATGTTGGATCAGGCCCATGGCCCATTCAGTCCAACAATCTGTGTCACACACAAGAACATAAGAGAAGCCATGTTGGATCAGGCCAATGGCCCATCCAGTCCAACACTCTGTGTCACACAGTGGCAAAAAAAATTATATATATACATACATATACACACCTTGGCTAACAGCGGCTGGGCCAAAGCCGAAAGCACGCTCAGCTGTGGATGTGTCTGATGGTGGAAGAACAATCCGATGCTGCAAAGAACAATACTGCATCGGAACGTAAATAAAATTTATTATTATTATTATTACTAACGTGGAATGTAAGATCTATGAATCAAGGTAAGCTAGATGTAGTCAAACAAGAGATGGCAAGACTGAACATCAACATCTTGGGAATCAGTGAACTAAAATGGACAGGAATGGGTTAATTTAACTCAGAGGATCCCTACATCTATTATTGTGGCCAAGAGTCCCGTAGAACATAAGAACATAAGAGAAGCCATGTTGGATCAGGCCAACGGCCCATCAAGTCCAACACTCTGTGTCACACAGTGGCAAAAAATGTTATATACACACATACACTGTGGCTAATAGCCACTGATGGACCTGTGCTCCATATTTTTATCTAAACCCCTCTTGAAGGTGGCTATACTTGTGGCCGCCACCACCTCCTGTGGCAGTGAATTCCACATGTTAATCACCCTTTGGGTGAAGAAGTACTTCCTTTTATCCGTCTTAACCTGTCTGCTCAGCAATTTCATCGAATGCCCACGAGTTCTTGTATTGTGAGAAAGGGAGAAAAGTACTTCTTTCTCTACTTTCTCCATTCCATGCATTATCTTGTAAACCTCTATCATGTCACCCCGCAGTCGACGTTTCTCCAAGCTAAAGAGTCCCAAGCGTTTCAACCTTTCTTCATAGGGAAAGTGCTCCAGCCCTTTAATCATTTTAGTTGCCCTTCTCTGCACCTTCTCTAAAGCTATAATATCCTTTTTGAGGTGCGGCGACCAGAACTGCACACAGTACTCCAAATGAGACCGCACCATCGATTTATACAGGGGCATTATGATACTGGCTGATTTGTTTTCAATTCCCTTCCTAATAATTCCCAGCATGGCATTGGCCTTTTTTATTGCAAACGCACACTGTCTTGACACTTTCAGTGAGTTATCTATCATGACCCCAAGATCTCTCTCTTGATCAGTCTCTGCCAGTTCACACCCCATCAACTTGTATTTGTAGCTGGGATTCTTAGCCCCAATGTGCATTACTTTGCACTTGGCCACATTGAACCGCATCTGCCACGTTGACGCCCACTCACCCAGCCTCAACAGATCCCTTTGGAGTTCCTCACAATCCTCTCTGGTTCTCACCACCCTGAACAGTTTAGTGTCATCTGCAAACTTGGCCACTTCACTGCTCACTCCCAACTCTAAATCATTTATGAACAAGTTAAAGAGCATGGGACCCAGTACCGAGCCCTGCGGCACCCCACTGCTTACCGTCCTCCACTGCGAAGACTGCCCATTTATACTCACTCTCTGCTTCCTATTACTCAGCCAGTTTTTGATCCACAAGAGGACCTGTCCTTTTACTCCATGATTCTCAAGCTTTCTAAGGAGCCTTTGATGAGGAACTTTATCAAAAGCTTTCTGGAAGTCAAGGTAAACAACATCTATCGGGTCTCCTTTGTCCACATGTTTGTTCACCCCCTCAAAGAAATGCAACAGGTTAGTGAGGCAAGATCTTCCCTTGCAGAACCCATGCTGAGTCTTCCTCAATAACCCGTGTTCATCAATGTGCCTACTCATTCTGTCCTTGATAATGGTTTCTACCAACTTTCCCGGTATTGAAGTCAGACTGACTGGCCTGTAATTTCCCGGATCTCCTCTGGAACCTTTTTTAAAGATGGGGGTGACATTTGCTACCTTCCAGTCCTCAGGAATGGAGGCAGATTTCAATGAAAGATTACAGATTTTTGTTAGAAGATCCACAAGTTCAACTTTGAGTTCCTTCAGAACTCTCGGATGTATGCCATCCGGACCCGGTGACTTATTAGTTTTTAATTTGTCTATCAGTTGTAGGACCTCCTCATTTGTCACCTCAATCTGACTCAGGTCTTTCAACACCCCTTCCAAAATTAGTGGTTCTGGGGCGGGCAAAAAGTTCTCGTCTTCTACAGTGAAGACGGAGGCAAAAAATTCATTTAGCTTTTCAGCCATTTCCCTATCCTCCTTCAGTAATCCTTTTACCCCATGGTCATCCAAGGGCCCCACTGCCTCCCTGGCTGGTTTCCTACTTCTAATATATTTGAAGAAAGTTTTATTGTTGGTCTTTATGTTTTTTGCAATATGCTCCTCATAGCCCCTTTTTGCCTGCCTGATCACAGTCTTGCATTTGATTTGCCACAGCCTGTGTTCCCTTTTACTAATCTCACTTGGACTGGTTTTCCACCGCTTAAAGGAGTCCTTCTTACCTTTTACAGCTTCCATTACTTTGTTTGTTAACCACGCAGGCCTTTTCTTATGCCTGTTTGTGCCTTTCCTAACTTGTGGTATGTATTTTATCTGAGCTTCTAGGATTATAGTTTTAAATAGCGTCCAAGCTTCCCCAAGGGTTTTGACCGTATGTACCTTTCCTTTCAGTTTCTTCCTCACATGCCTCCTCATCTCAGTGTATTTACCCCTTTTAAAGTTAAACGTGGTTGTGGTGGTCTTTTTGGACAACTCCCTATTTATACAAACGGTGAAATCAATAACATTATGGTCACTGCTCCCAAGCGGCGCAATCACTTTTACATCTCTCACCAAGTCTTGGGCATTACTTAGGACCAAATCCAGGATCGCCCCACCCCTGGTAGGTTCTGAGACCATCTGCTCCATAGCACAGTCATTGAGAGCATCAAGAAACTCAAGCTCTTTCTCTCGACCAGAACACATATTGACCCAATCAATCTGCGGGTAGTTAAAATCACCTATTACAACACAGTTTTTACGTTTAGCCGCTATCTTTAAGCCTTCCATCATATTATAATCGTCCTCTCTCTTTTGATTTGGTGGGCGATAACAAACTCCCATAGTTAAATTTCCTTTTGGGCCCTCTATTTCAACCCAAAGCATTTCTAAAAGTGAATCTAATTCTCTGATCTCAGCCTTACTGGACCGTATATCCTCTCTGACATACAGAGCCACCCCACCTCCAACCCTTCCCTCCCTATCCTTCCGATATAGCTTATATCCAGGAATCACCATGTCCCACTGATTCTCCTCATTCCACGAAGTTTCTGAAATTCCCACAATGTCTATGTTTTCTCCCAACACTAAACATTCGAATTCACCAATTTTACTTTGAACACTTCTAGCATTTGCATACAAACATCTATAATTTCCCAGGCGTGCTAGGCCCGCCACCTTCCTCCTGCCGCCTCGAGACACTGGCAGACAGTCCATATTGTTTGTCACCTTCACAGTGGACAACTCCAGTCCGTTACCCGGTAGAAAAATAGCAGCTAACCCTTCATCTCTTTGAGACGAGTCCTCCCGAACCAGAGACATTTCATCTCCTGTCGGCTTTCCCCCAAGATTTAGTTTAAAAACTGCTCTGCCACCTTTTTGATTTTAAGCGCCAGCAGCCTGGTTCCATCCGGGGACAAGTGGAGACCGTCTCTTTTGTACAGCTCCCGCTTGTTCCAGAAAGCATCCCAGTGCCTAACAAACTTAAACCCTTCCTCCTTACACCATCGTCTCATCCACACATTGAGACTTCTAATTTGTGCCTGTCTCTCCTGCCCTGCACGTGGAACAGGTAGCACTTCCGAGAAGGCTACCTTGGAGGTCCTGGCCTTAAGTCTCCTGCCTAGCAGCCTAAACTTTTCCTCCAGGACCTCACGACTGCATTTCCCCACATCGTTGGTGCCAACATGCACCACGACCACAGGCTCCTCCCCAGCACTGTCTATCAGTCTATCTACTACACGCGTAATGTCCGCTACCTTCGCACCAGGCAGGCAAGTCACCATACGGTCAGTACGCGGTTTCGCCACCCGGCTGTCTACTTGCCTAATGATCGAATCACCAACTACCAATACCCCCCCTCTCCCCCTGCTCAGGGATGGTTCCTTGGCGCGAAAGGATTCCCGCTCACCAACCGAAGAAGAGGTCCCTTCTGAGGGCGCATTCCCCTTATCCTCAGCACGGTGCCCTGTTCCCTCTCGACCCTCACGCTCTCTGGCAGCAACGGGGCTGCTACGTTCAGAGCGGGGCTCATCTAATACGCCCCCGAGAGTCTTCCCCAAGTGCCTAACTGACCGTCTCTGCTTCTCCAGGGCAGTCACCTCGGCCTCAAGGGTACGAACTCGTTCCCTGAGGACCAGGAGCTCCTTGCATCGAGCACACACCCAAGACTTCTGTCCTTTGGGCAGATAGTCATACATGTGACACTCAGTGCAAAACACTGGAAAGCCCCCAACCCCCTGCTGGCATTCTATCTTCATTGTATATATATATATTAAAATATACAGTCCTCTTTAAATGCTGTTTAAGTGGCTCCCCTTCTGGCGGGTCAACTTACCTAAACTTACCTTATTGGGAACTTACCTTATTTGGAGAACAAGGAAGCCAGGGATCTGGGTTCCTGCTCCTTAGGGAGCCCCTAGGCGAAGAGCCACAGGCCAAGAGCCCTTTAGCTCTCGCCCTTCGGCTCGCGCCAAAGGCTCGCGCCTTTGGCAAGGCGCAGCTTAAAATGCAAAGAGGTGGAGCAGAGGCACTCCTCAGCAATCACTCTCAATCAGCAGCAATCACTCTCAATCTCTTTCACCCTTAAGGCAGTCAACCAAACAAAGAGCAGTCAACCAAACAAAGAGCAGTTCCCCAGCTATCACACCTTAGAATTTTAGGCAGCCCCACAAACCTTAGAATGTAGTCCTTCAAAACTCAGAAATTCTCAGCAATTTCTCCAGCTGTCTCAGCTATCAGAGCTGCTCTGCTCTGCTCCTCCCAGACCTCTGTGAGATGAAGAAATGGTGTGGCCTTTACACTTAACAAGAGAGTGAGGAAGGCAATAATGGGATACTGTCTCAAAAATGACAGAATGATCTCGGTCCGTATCCAAGGCAAACCATTCAATATCACAGTAATCCAAGTCTATGCCCCAACCACTGATGCAGAAGAGGCTGAAGTGGACCAGTTCTATGAAGATCTACAACACCTTCTAGAATTAACACCAAAAAAAGATGTGCTCCTCATCGTTGCAGACTGGAATGCCAAAGTAGGAAGTCAAAAAGTGACTGGAACAACTGACAAGCTTGGCCTTGGAGAACAAAATGAAGCCGGGCAAAGGCTAATAGAGTTCTGTCAAGACAAAAAGCTGGCCATAGCGAATAGGTTTAAGGAACTAGAGTTGATAGACAAAGTGCCCGAAGAACTATGGACGGAGGTTCGCGACATTGTACAGAAGGCAGCAATCAGCACCATCCCAAAGAATAAGAAATGCAAGAGAGCAAAGTGGCTGTCTGACGCGGCTTTACAAATAGCTGAGGAAAGAAGGAAAGCAAAAGGCAAAGGTGAAAAGGAAAGATTCACCCAACTGAATGCAGATTTCCAGAGAACAGCAAGGAGAGATAAGGAGGCCTTCTTGAAGGAGCAATGCAAAGCAATAGAGGAAAATAATAGAATGGGAAGGACAAGAGATCTCTTCAAGAAAATTGGAGAAATCAAGGGAACGTTTCGTGCAAAGATGGCCATGATAAAGGACAGAAATGGTAGGGACCTAACAGAAGAAGAAGAGATCAGGAAGAGGTGGCAGGAATACACAGAAGAATTATACAAAAAGGATCTCAATGTCCCGGACAACCATGACAGTGAAATCGATGACCTTGAGCCAGACTTCCTGGAGTGTGAAGTCAAATGGGCTTTAGAAAGCATTACTAACAACAAAGCGAGCGGAGATGATGGTATCCCAGTTGAGCTTTTCAAAGTCCTAAAAGATGATGCTGTTAAAGTGATGCACACATTATGTCAACCAATTTGGAAAACGCAACAGTGGCCACAGGATTGGAAAAGGTCGGTTTATATTCCAATCCCCAAAAAAGGGTAATGCCAAGGAATCTTCAAGCTATCGCACCATTGCACTCATTTCACATGCCAGCAAGGTCACGTTAAAGATCCTACAAGTCAGGCTTCAGCAGTATGTAGATCGGGAACTACGTGAAGTTCAAGCTGGGTTTTGGAGATGTAGAGGAACTAGAGATCAAATAGCCAACATTCGTTGGATTATGGAGAAAGCACGAGAGTATCAGAAAAACGTCTGTTTCTGTTTCAATGACTACGCTAAAACCTTTGATTGTGTGGATCACAACAAACTGTGGCAAGTCCTTAAAGAGATGGGAGTACCAGACCATCTCACATGTCTCCTGAGAAACCTGTATAAGGGTCAAAAAGCAACTGTCAGAATGGGATTTATTGATTTTAATTGTGTAAATGAATGTTGTGAGCCGTCCTGAGTCCGCTTGCGGAGAGGGCGGGATAGAAATTTAATGTAATAAATAAATAATAAATAAATATGGAACAATTGATTGGTTTAGAATAGGAAAAAGAGTTCGACAAGGATGTATATTGTCACCCTGCTTATTTCATATATATGCAGAGTACATCATGCGGAATGCTGGCCTGGATGAAGCAGAAGCTGGAATTAAGATTGCCGGGAAAAACATTAACAACCTCAGATATGCAGATGACACCACTCAAATGGCAGAAAGTGAGGAGGACCTAAAGAACCTCTTGTTGAGGGTGAAAGAGGAGAGCACAAAAGTAGGTTTGAAACTCAACATCAAAAAAACTAAGATCATGGCATCCGGCCTCATCACACCTTGGCAAATAGAAAGGGAAGACATGGAAGTAGTGACAGACTTCACATTTCTGGGATCCGAGATCACTGCAGATGGTGACTGTAGCCATGAAATCAAAAGACGTTTGCTCATTGGGGGGACAGCTATGGTGAACCTGGGCAGTATAATAAAAAGTAGAGACATCGCCCTGCCAACAAAAGTCCGTATAGTCAAAACGAAGGTATTTCCAGTAGTAATGTATGGCTGTGAGAGCTGGACCATAAGGAAGGCTGAGCGCAGAAGAATAGATGCTTTTGAGATGTGGTGCTGGAGAAGACTCTTGAGAGTCCCTTGGACTGCAAGAAGTTCCAATCAGTCAGTTCTAAGGGAAATCAACCCAGACTGTTCACTGGAAGGTCAGATGCTGAAGCTGAAGCTCAAATACTTTGGCCATCAAATGAGAAGGGAGCACTCCCTGAAGAAGACCCTGATGCTAGGAAAGACAGAAGGCAAAAGAAGGGGACAGCAAAAGATGAGATGGCTGGACAGCGTTACTGATGTAACAAACACGAATTTGAGCAGACTTCGGAGGATGGTGGAAGACAGGAGGGCCTGGCGTGACTTTGTCCATGGGGTCGCAAAGAGTCGGACTCGACTGTGCGACTAAATGACATTGTTGGAACTCTCTGTCTGGGGCAGTGATGCTCTGTCTTCTGGTGCTTGGGAGGGGCAAAGCAGAAGGCCTTCTGGCCCCAATGGTGGACCTCTTGACGGCACCTCATTTTTTGGCCACTGTGTGACACAGAGTATTGAACTGGATGGGCCATTGGCCTGATCCAGCATGGCTTCTCTTAGGTTCTTATGTGTGACACAGAGTGTTGGACTGGATGGGCCATTGGCCTGATCCAACATGGCTTCTCTTATGTTCTTATGTGTGACCCAGAGTGTTGGACTGAATGGGCAATTGGCCTGATCCAACAGGGCTTCTCTTATGTTCTTATGTGTGACCCAGAGTGTTGGACTGGATGGGCCATTGGCCTGATCCAACATGGCTTCTCTTATGTTCTTATGTGTGACACAGAGTGTTGGACTGAATGGGCCATTGGCCTGACCCAACATGGCTTCTCTTATGTTCTTATGTGTGACACAGAGTGTTGGACTGGATGGGCCATTGGCCTGATCCAACAGGGCTTCTCTTATGTTCTTATGTGTGACCCAGAGTGTTGGACTGGATGGGCCATTGGCCTGATCCAACATGGCTTCTCTTATGTTCTTATGTGTGACCCAGAATGTTGGACTGAATGGGCCATTGGCCTGACCCAACATGGCTTCTCTTATGTTCTTATGTGTGACCCAGAGTGTTGGACTGAATGGGCCATTGGCCTGATCCAACATGGCTTCTCTTATGTTCTTATGTGTGACACAGAGTGTTGGACTGGATGGGCCATTGGCCTGATCCAACAGGGCTTCTCTTATGTTCTTATGTGTGACCCAGAGTGTTGGACTGGATGGGCCATTGGCCTGATCCAACAGGGCTTCTCTTCTGTTCTTCTGTTCTCCCTTCCCCCAAACCCCACCCTCCCAAGCAGGGTTCAAATTCTTCTTTGACCATCAGTGTAACCTGGTGACCCTGGGCCAGCCATCAGTCTCAGCCGGAATTCCTCCATAGGGTGATTATTAGGATGAAATGGTGAGGGGTCAAGCCGGACGGAAAAGTCGAGCCCCTGAACCGCTTTCTGTAAACTTGAACTGAACCCTAAGCTAAATCCTCTTGGTTGCTGTGAAGTTGAACTGAACCTATAAACAGAAAAGAAATTGGGTGTGACTATGAGGTAGAGCCTATCTACAGCTTTTTTTTTTTTTGTATCAGGACCTCCTTTGCATATTAGGCCACACCCCACTTATGTAGCCAGTCCTCCAGGAGCTTACAGAAGGCCCTATACTAAGAGCCCGGTAAGCTCTCAGAGCCCTGAGAGCCAGTTTGGTGTAGTGGTTAAGTGTGCAAACTCCTATCTGGGAGAACCAGGTTTGATTCCCCACTCCTCCACTTGCACCTGCTGGAATGGCCCTGGGTCAGCCATAGCTATGGCAGAGGTTGTCCTTGAAAGGGCAGCTGCTGGGAGAGTCCTCTCAGCCCCACCCACCTCACAGGGTGTTTGTTGTGGGGGAGGAAGGTAAAGGAGGTTGTAGGCTGCTCTGAGACTCTGTCCTTGAAAGGGCAGCTGCTGTGAGATCCTTCTCCAGCCCCACCCATCTCACAGTGTCTGTTGTGGGGGGAGAAGATATAGGAGATTGTAAGCTGCTCTGAGTCTCTGATTCAGAGAGAAGGGTGGGGTATAAATCTGCAGTCTTCTTCGAGGACTGGCTACATCAGGGGTGTGTTGCCTGATAGGCAAAGGAGTTCCTGTTACCAAAAAAGCCCTGGTCTTGGTTCAGTTGTGTACCTTTCTTGCTCAATTTAGGGGAGGGACGGTGGCTCAGTGGTAGAGCATCTGCTTGGTAAGCAGAAGGTCCCAGGTTCAATCCCTGGCATCTCCAAAAAAGGGTCCAGGCAAATAGGTGGAAAGGCCCATGGTCCTGTGGGGGCGGGACTTCCCCCCGCTGGCCAGCTGACTGGGGGCGGGAAGGAGCCTGGGAAAGCGGAAGAACTCCCGCTGGGACCTGGGGATTGGCAAGCCTATGCCTAATGTTGAGCCGGAAACTCTTCTGATTTAATTTCAACCCGTTGGTTCTGGTCCTGCCTTCTGAGGCCACAGAAAACAATTCCACACCCTCCTCTAAATGAGAGCCCATCAACTACTAGAAGATGGTGATCCTATCACTTCTCAGCTGCCTTCTCTTCAGGCTAAACATGCCCAGCTCCTTCAACCTTTCTTCATAGGACTTGGTTTCTTCTTCTTCTTCTTCTTCTTCTTCTTCTTCTTCTTCTTCTTCTTCTTCTTCTTCTTCTTCTTCTTCTTCTTCTTCTTCTTCTTCTTCTTCTTCTTCTTCTTCTTCTTCTTCTTCTTCTTCTCCTCCTCCTCCCCTGCTACCTGGAGATCAGTTGTAATAGCAGGAGATCTCCAGCCATCCCCTGGAGATTGGCAGGTCTCATTTTTCCTTGCCCTGAGGATCTTTTGTGGGTGTTCACAGGCCACCTCTGCATGTAGGCCGCTGGCATCCAGACTGATTGCTTTGCTATCTTCCAAACTTGCAAACACTGAAATTGGTAACAAGATTAACAGATTAAGAAGCCCCGAAGCATGCTGCTAAGGTCTCTGCAATGTGTTTGTCTTAGGCCTTTGTCATTCCCCCACCTCCTTTCTGCCTAGTCTATTTTAAACCATTTGCAAGTCTAACAATTCATGTCTCCAAAATGAAAGCATACAGTGAAACACTGGCCTTTCTTCAATGAATCTTGGCTTCACATCACAAGATCTGGGTTTGAAAAGAGAAAGAAATCCAACTGTCACAGCCTCCAAAAGAAGAACACGAGGGCTCTCGCAAAACTTAGAGCCCCCTCTCGGATGAAAAGTTCCACATCTGAAACCGCAAAGCTTTTTCTCCCCTCTGGGGAGAGGAAAGGAGGGGGGGGGGAATTCCTTGTTCTAGCAGGTTTCTCCCCCTCCCTCCACCACTCCCGAATTTGCATCTGCTTAAATTATTATTGACATCGACGAGGACTCCCAAACAGACTGTGTAACTGTTGCTCAACGGACATGCCCAAGTGTGGCACTAATTTAATTTTAATGTTGCAGCCCCGGGGGTTGTCTCCGATCCACCCCCAGCTGGCCGGTGCCCGTCATCTGTCAACAGAACCGTCCTTAAGCCATGCTGGGCTAAATCAGGATTATAAATGACATAGCCGCCATGTGCTCTAAATCTTCTTATTCGGCTAGCTGGGAAAAGTATGCGGTCGCCACGTTTGATTGGCAGCCGGCTTCATTCGGTCAATTGACTTGGAAGGCCCGCGCCCGATTGGCCCTTTCAGAGCATCCGGGCGGCTGCATGGACTGTCACCTGCTGATTCCAGCACGTGCCTGACCTTCGACCCCCAGCCCTTCCTGGCTTCTCTCTCTCCCCCCCCCCACCCGACTCGTTCGGTTACCAGCTCCAAACGCCAGCTAGGTTGCTTTGGTGGCATGTGGAACCGATAGGGGCATATGGCCAGCTTGTTGCATGCGGAACGGGACGAGGCCAGAGCCAAACAGCTCCGCGCTGTTATCGCAGCAGATGGGGGAAGCGTGGCATTCAATATTTAGACAGATGCCGCCTCCTTGTTCCACCTGTCTGGAACTTGGACGTCGTTCAGCGTGAACTGTCTGCCTCATTATTAAGGAGACAAAGGGGGCTTTTATGAAGCGCAACTCAGAGCATCGTATCGGCAAAACGTGCGCTGATATTAATTGCTGACCCTCTCCGTAAAGGCCCCTGAAACATCTTTGCAATTACTGTCAGAGAACTGTACCGTTTCCCCCTCCGAGCCCACCCCAAGCTGCTTTTCCTAGTCTTTATCAAGCCCAGGCTGCCGCGTGAAATTAAACGAGGAGGAAAAGGGTTGCCGGAATTATTATTATTACTATCCTTATTATTGTTATTATTACAATTATAAAATCACATTTGAAAATGACGGTGACGTTCCTTCCATTAAGAAGCCCAACCATTCCATCTAACAATCACGGCTCCATTGTGTTTGGCCCTTTCTCGCAAATTTCCTCTTTGCCTCTCAGTAGTCAACAGTTCTTTTAAACAGCCAGACGCTGGAAAAACACTCTTTGAAAGGGTGCTATTATATTCCGCATATTTTTACACAACAATTTCATGCCTTTCTCGGGTTTCTGCTTTGTTTAAAAAAAAAAAAAACGAATGGCAAAACCCGAGAACGATGCTGTCGAAACAGTAAAAAGATCTTACGAGGCTGTTGTCTTATTTCAGGTAGAGCTGGGGAGTCACACTTCTAATGAAGATGGTTTCAGAGGGTAGTGGTTTTGCTCTTTAGGTTCAAGTCAAGTAACGCCTCTGAGACCAACAAGGGTCTCAGGTTGTAAGTTTCCAAGATTCACATGAAGCTGCCTTATGCTGAATACTTTACACTTTTCTCCCTTTCGCACAAGACAAGAACTCGTGGACACTTCATGAAATTGCTGAGCAGTCGAGTTAGAACGGATCAAAGGAAGTCCTTCTTCACCCAAAGGGGGATGAACGCGTGGAAATCACTGCCACAGGAGGTGGTGGTGGCTACAAGCATAGACGGCTTCAAGAGGGGATTGGATAAACATATGGAGCAGAGGTCCATCAGTGGCTATTAGCCGCAGCATATTGATAGAAGACAGGAGGGCCTGGCATGACTTGGTCCATGGAGTCGCAAAGAGTTGGACTCAACTGTGCGACTGAACAACAACATTGATGGAACTCTCTTTCTGGGGCAATGATGCTCTGTATTCTTGGTGCTTGGGGGGCACAGTGGGAGGGCTTCTAGTGTCCTGGCCCCACTGATGGACCTCCTGATGGCAACTGGATTTTTTTTTACCACTGTGTGACAGATTATTGGACTGAATGGGCCATTAGCCTGATCCAACATGGCTTCTCTTATGTTCTTATGAATCAGACCATTGGTCCATCAGCAGTCAGTGTTGTCTATTCAGATTGGCAGCAGGGTCTCAAGCAGTGGTCTTTCACATCACGTCCTACTTGATCCTTTTAACTGGAGGTGCTTGGGATTGAACCTGGGACCTTCTGCATCCAAAGCAGATGTTCTACCATTCAGCCACAGCCCCACCACAGTCTGACCATAAGTTCACCAGCTTAGCTCTTTCTAAGAGCAGCTGTGTTGGTCTGCAGTAGAAGAGCAAGATTTCAGATCAATCAGATTGCCAGGGTATCAGTTTTTGAGAGTCAAAGTTCCCTTGATCAGATAGAGATCCCTGTTCCTACTTGTATCTGTTCTTCCAAAGTTCTTCAGAAGTGTGAATGCACACTGCCACACCAGCAGGGCACCAGGAAGGGCCTTCTACTGGCTGCCACCACTATGTTAAGGGTCTGTCTGGGAGGGCCCAGAAAACCCACGTGACTCCTGTCTTCCTTCTCTTCTATCCATGACCAAAGAGACGTGAAGACCCAGGAACTGCAACAATAATTTTATTGTAAGTGCTTCAAGGATAAACAAGTGAGTTTTCATTATTAGTGCAAAGTAGAAACAGTAAAGGTAATGCAAAGAAAATAACAGCCCCAACACAACTAATTAAACATCCCCTTCCGGTAATGCCAACAGATTCACCATCCCTTGGGGGAGGGAACTCCCCTGCTGCAGTCTTTCCAGAGAGAACAACCTGACTCTCTAGTCAGGCCTACTTATTCTTTCTTCCCACGTCCCACCTCTTCACTGGGCAAGTTTTCCCTTCTAAATCTCTGCCACCCAATCAGAGGGACAGAAGGGATCCTGGGAAATGTTGGCCCTGTACCTACTCTGATACAGGCTTCCCTGGAGCCTGTAGGCCTCACTAGGCCTAGGATCATGACACGCACAAAAGCTTATTCCCACAGTTAAACTTCGTCTGTCTTCAAGGTGCCACTGGACTCAAGCTTTGTGCCATTCCTGGGGTGAAGGGAAGTGTCAGTATGGTTTCTCCTACATGTAGAGTTGCCAGCTCTGGGTTGAGAAACAGCTGGACATTTTGGAGTGGAGCCTAGAGAGGGTGTGGCTTGTGGAGGGGAGGGACTTTCAGTAGGGTACAACGCCATGGAGTCCCCCCCTCCAAAGCAGCCGTTTTGAATAATAGAATCTTAGAGATGGAAGGGACCTCTGGGGCCAACTTGTTGAACGTGCTGCAGAATACAGGAAATTCACAAATACCTCCCTCACACACACACACACAGTGACCCCTGCTCCATGCCCAGAAGATGACAAAAACATGACTATTCAGGATCCCTGGCCAAATTGCTGCCTGGCCCCAGTTTCCCTGACTTACATTTCCCTGGGCATATAAGAAATGGCCATGAGAGCGAAGTACTGATGCAACCCACCAGGAGGTCCATCAGTGGCTATTAGTCACAGCGTATTGTTGGAACTCTCTGTCTGGGGCAAGTGATGCTCTGTATTCTTGGTGCTTGGGGGGCACAGTGGGAGGGCTTCTAGTGTCCTGGCCCCACTGATGGACCTCCTGATGGCACCTGGGTTTTTTGGCCACTGTGTGACACAGAGTGTTGGACTGGATGGGCCATTGGCCTGATCCAACATGGCTTCTCTTATGTTCTTATGTCTGGGGCAGTGATGTTCTGTATTCTTGGTGCTTGGGGGAGGGAACAGTGTGAGGGCTTCTAGTGTCCTGGCCCCACTGGTGGACCTCCTGATGGCACCTGGTTTTTTTGGCCACTGTGTGACACAGAGTGCTGGACTGGATGGGCCATTGGCCTGATCCAACATGGCTTCTCTTATGTTCTTATGTCTGGGGCAAGTGAAGCTCTGTATTCTTGTTGCTTGGGGGGAGGGGCAGTGGAAGGGCTTCTAGTATCCTGGTCTCACTGATGGACCTCCTGATGGCAATTGTTTTTTTTGGCCACTGCGTGACACTGACTGTTGGACTGGATGAGCCATTGACCTGATCCAACATGGCTTCTCTTATGTTCTTATATTAAGTTCTTATGTTCTTGCTCTCCTTTCCATGATGTGATTAAGTTCACAGGATCCTAATTGCTGTCAGATGGCCATCTAGCCTCTGCTTAAAAACCTCCAAAGCAGGAGAGTCCACCACCTCCTGAGGAAGCCTGTTCCACTGAGAAACTGTTCTAACCGTCAGGAAGTTCTTCCAAATGTTTAGCCGAAAACCCTTTTGATTTATTTTCAACTTATTGGTTCTGGTTCAACCTTCCAGGGCAGCACAAAACAACTCTGCATCCTCCTCTGTCTAACAGCCCTTCAAGTACTTGAAGATAGACATCCTATCACCTCACAACCACCTCCTATCTAGGCTAAACATGCCCAACTCCTTCAACCTTTCCTTGTAGGACTTGGTCACCATCTGGTGTAGTGGTTAAGTGTGTGGACTCTTATCTGAAAGAACCAGGTTTGATTCCCCACTCCTCCATTTGCAGCTGCTGGAATGGCCTTGAGTCAGCCAGAGCTATCGCAGGAATTGTCCTTGAAAGTGCAGCTGCTGTGAGAGCCCTCTCAGCCCCACCCACCTCACAGGGTGTCTGTTGTGGGGGGAGAAGATATAGGAGATTGTAAGTCGCTCTGATTCTCTGATTCAGAGAGGTTGTTGTTGTTGTTGTTCAGTCACACAGTCGAGTCCGACTCTTTGCGACCCCATGGACAAAGTCACGCCAGGCCCTCCTGTCTTCCACCATCCTCCGAAGTCTGCTCAAATTCATGTTAGTCACCTCAGTAACACTGTCCAGCCATCTCATCTTTTGCCATCCCCTTCTTCTTTTGCCTTCTTTCTTTCCCAGCATCAGGGTCCTCCAGCGAGTGCTCCCTTCTCATTGGGTGACCAAAGTATTTGAGCTTCAGCTTCAGCATCTGACCTTCCAGGGAACAGTCTGGGTTGATTTCCCTTAGGACTGACTGATTGGATCTTCTTGCAGTCTGAGGGACTCTCAAGATTCTTCTCCAGCACCACAACTCAAAAGCATCTATTCTTCTGCGCTCAGCCTTCCTTGTGGTCCAGCTCTCACAGCCTTACATTACTACTGGGATTACCATCGCTTTGACTATAGGGACTTTTGTTGGCAGAGTGATGTCTCTACTTTTTATTATATCAGAGGGAAGGGCGGGGTATAAATCTGCGGTCGTCGTCTTCTTCTTCTTCATTGCCCTCTGGTGGACACATTCCAGCTCCAGCTCCAGGTGAACTGATCTGAATTGTAATCGCAGGAGATCCCCAGTCACCACCTGGAGGTTGGCAAGCCAGCTGACTTGTGAAGTGGCCAGGTAGACATAGAGCATTTTAAAAAGTCACTCCCAATAAGGTGGAGGATCAGTTGGACAAGATTCCATGATATCTCTTACCCAGAGCACTCTTAATCTTTAACACCCATGTGTAGAGAGAAGCGATGAACTCAGAACTCTTCCCTAAATAGCCCACTAGTCTCATGCCCAGAAGCTGTGTGTGTGTATGAGGGGCGGGGGGAGAGCCAGTTTGGTGTAGCGGTCCAGTGTGTGGACTCTTATCTGGAAGAACCAGGTTTGATTCCCCACTCCTCCACTTGCTCCTGCTGGAATGGCCTTAGGTCAGCCAGAGGTCTTGTAGGAGTTGTTCTTGAAAGGGCAGCTGCTGTAAAAAAAAACTCTCTCAGCCCCACCTACCCCAGAGGGTGTCTGTTGTGAAGGAGGAAGGTAAAGGAGATTGTTAGCTGCTCTGAGACTCTGAGATTCAGAGTGGAGACCAGGATATAAAGCCAATATCATCATCTTCTCCATCTTCTTCTCTGAGATTCAGAGTGTAGGGCAGGGTATAAATCCAATATCATCATCTTCTCCTTCTTCTTCTCTGAGACTCTGAGTGGAGACTGGGATATAAAGCCAATATCATCATCATCAACAACTTCTTCTCTGAGATTCTGAGTGGAGGTCAGGGTATAAATCCAATATCATCATCATCTTCTTCTTCTCTGAGACTCTGAGATTCAGTGTGGAGGGCAGGGTATAAATCCAATATCATCATCTTCTCCCTCTTCTTCTTCTCTGAGACTCTGAGATTCAGAGTGGAGACTGCGATATAAATCCAATATCATCATCTTCTCCTTCTTCTTCTCTGAGACTCTGAGTGGAGGGCAGGGTATAAATCCAATATCATCATTTTCTCCTTCTTCTCTGAGATTCTGAGTGGAGGGCAGGGTATAAATCCAATATCATCATCTTCTCCTTCTTCTCTGAGACTCTGAGTGGAGGGCAGGGTATAAATCCAATATCATCATCTTCTCCCTCTTCTTCTCTGAGACTCTGAGATTCAGAGTGGAGACTGGGATATAAAGCCAATATCATCATCTTCTCCTTCTTCTTCTCTGAGACTCTGAGTGGAGGGCAGGGTATAAATCCAATATCATCATCTTCTCCTTCTTCTCTGAGACTCTGAGTGGAGGGCAGGGTATAAATCCAATATCATCATCTTCTCCTTCTTCTTCTCTGAGATTCTGAGTGGAGGGCAGGGTATAAATCCAATATCATCATCTTCTCTTTCTTCTTCTCTGAGACTCTGAGTGGAGGGCAGGGTATAAATCCAATATCATCATCTTCTCCTTCTTCTTCTCTGAGATTCAGTGTGGAGGGCAGGGTATAAATCCAATATCATCATCTTCTCCCTCTTCTTATTCTCTGAGACTCTGAGATTCAGAGTGGAGACTGAGATATAAAATCCAATATCATCATCTTCTCCTTCTTCTTCTCTGAGACTCTGAGTGGAGGGCAGGGTATAAATCCAATATCATCATCTTCTCCTTTTTCTTCTTCTCTGAGACTCTGAGATTCAGAGTGGAGACTGGGATATAAAGCCAATATCATCGTCTTCTCCTTCTTCTTCTCTGAGATTCTGAGTGGACGGCAGGGTATAAATCCAATATCATCATCTTCTCATTCTTCTTTTCCTCCTCTTCCTCCTGCTTCTCCTCCTCCTTCTTCTTCCCTACTCATTCCCCCTGTTTTAATTTTAAAGCTAATACTTGTTTGTCTTTTGGTAATGCTTTTTCACTTCTAAAGCCCACTGAACAAAAGACATATGGATGGTGGGCGAAGGAGAGACAGGTCCATCCTAATTGAACGGGCCAAGACTCGGGAGGTTAATTACCAATATTAACACTACTTCCCTCTGGATACTTGCCCCCGAGCAGGCGATCGCGCTTCCAAGCAATCTGGCCCCTGACCATAAGTCTCTCATTTCAGCCCGCTAATTGATAAGAAATGCGAGTATTTTGGAAAAGAGTCTAATTAAATCACCCATTCTTATTAAAACGCACATGCACAGAAACGTTTGGGAGCTGTTGGGAAACGGGCAACATCAGCTGGCACCCAGGATCTACGAAACGTTTCTGTTAGAAAGCCGAATAAACAACTCAAAAGCAGCTTTAACGAAAGAAGGCGTTGGAACAGAAGTGGCCAAACTGGCTCAGGAGCCACATGTGGCTCTTTTGCACACATTGTGTGGCTCTCGAAGCCCCCCACCCCCTGTTGGCCAGCTTGGAGAAGGCATTTAAAGTTGTCTTTCTTTCCACCCCTTCCTTCCTTCCTTCCTTCCTTCCTTCCTTCCTTCTGAGAGCCAGTTTGGTGTAGTGGTTAAATGTACAGACTCTTATCTGGGAGAACCGGGTTTAATCCCCCACTCCTCCAATCGCAGCTGCTGGAATGGCCTTTGGTCAGCCATAGCTCTCGCAAAAGTTGTCCTTGAAAGGGCAGCTGCTGTGAGGGCCCTCTCAGCCCCACCCACCTCACAGGGTGTCTGTTGTGGGGGAAGGAGATAAAGAAGATTGTGAGCCGCTCTGAGACTCTGAGATTCAGAGTGGAGGCCAGGATATAAATCCAATATCTTCTTCATCTCCTTCCTTCCTTCCTGAGACATAAGTCCCTAATAAAGTCCTAGAGAAAACAGTTCACGTGCTTGAAAAGTTCCACATTGAGGACGTCTTCTTCATGATGTGAATGCTTCCTACAATAAAGCATACTTCCTTCAATAAACATGATGTAAAGACACCTTGGAATTCCCTGGGCAGGTGATAGTTGGTTGACTTCTGCCATACCTGTTTCCAAATCTTTATCAACAAGGGATATTCCATGGACTTTAGAAATAATCAATATTGAAATTCTCAAATAACACTCATAGGGACCCGTAGTCTTCAATGTAAGCTCTCACTTGCGGCTCATGAACAGGGGTGGCATTTACATCATTTACAAAGGAAGAAGAAGAATTTCAGATTTATACCCCGCCCTTCTCTTTGAATCAGAGACTCAGAGCGGCTTACAATCTCCTTTACCTTCTCCCCCCACAACCGACACCCTGTGAGGTGGGTGGGGCTGAGAGGGCTCTCACAGCAGCTGCCCTTTCAAGGACAACTCCTACGAGAATGGCTAACCCAAAGCCATTCCAGCAGGTGCAAGTGGAGGAGCGGGGAATCAAACCCAATTCTCCCAGATAAGAGTCCGCACACTTAACCACGACACCAAACTGTCTCTCATACATTTACGTTGTGAAGAAGACGTCCTCAGTGTGGAACTTTTCAAGCACGTGAACTGTTTTCTCTGGGACTTTATTAGGGACTTATGTCCAGGGGACCAGGGGTGGAATTCTAGCAAGAGCTCCTTTGCATATTAGGCCACACACCCCTGATGTAGCCAATCCTCCAAGAGCTTACAAGGCTCTTTTTTTGCAAGCTATTGGAGGATTGGCTACATCAGGGGGGTGTGGCCTAATATGCAAAAGAACTCCTGCTAGAATTCCACCCCTGCTTATGTCTCTTTATTGTTTGGTGTTGGTATAAATCATTAGTTCTGTGTCACTATAACCCTTGGGTTGTGCCGTTGTTTACTTCCTTAGTGACTTCTCTCGTCTGTATGACAACCTCCAGGTTGTGACTGGAGATCTCCTGGGGTTACAACTTATCTCCGCAGTGCAATGCGTTGCAGCTTTCCCAATAATGCCAACAATTACTTATAGACGGGGACTTATAGACGGGGACTCCAGTGCAAAACTAGGACAGGCAAAGCTTTCAGTGGTATGGAGGACCATAAAACAATCAATTATCAATGGAATTTTACCATGCTTGACACATTCCTTCTTCCAGCAATAAGTGACAAGCATAATTGAACTGTTTCAAGAATTCCTGCCATCCAGGTGACAATATCGGCTGCCCCAAAAGTGAGAAAAATGATTAGAATCACAGAGTCGAATTGCGTAGAGGTCTACGACTGAGGAAGGCATTGCTGCAGCCAGTCTCCACTGATTATTTGGTTTACTCCGTTGGTGGCGATTCTCCCTGGATTTACATCGCGAGACGGCAAACGTTGGAGGACTACGCCTCGAGCACAGCTATTGCGGCTTCTAGAGAGAGACTTTTCTATCGCTACTGATTTGTGTGTCGTCGTGTCTTTAACATTTGTACGTTGCTGCATCTTTAAGACTTTGATATTATATTGATTCCTTTGTGCTACTCAGATTGTCCTTGTTTTTGCTATATCTGTAGTGAATATCCGCTTTGTTTACCACCCAACTGGAACTGGCAACCCTACTGCGGAATTGCAGTTAGATCCAGGGGTGTCAAACTCATGATGGCTGGATCTGACATAAATGAGCCCCCGTTGAGCTGTCAGATGGCCATCTAGCCTCTGTTGAAAAACATCCAAGGAAGGAGAGCCCACCACCTCCCGAGGAAGCCTGTTCCACTGAGGAACCACTCTAAACTCACAGACACCTCCCCCTAAATTCACAGGATCTTCATTGCTGTCAGGTGGCCATCTAGCCTATGTTTAAAAACCTCCAAGAAAGGAGAGCCCACCACCTTCCAAGGAAGCCTGTTCCACTGAGGAACCGCTCTAAACTCACAAATACCTCTCCCTAAATTCACAGGATCCTCATTGCTGTCAGATGGCCCTCCAGCCTCTGTTTAAAAACCTCCAAGGAAGGAGAGCCCACCACCTTCTGAGGAAGACTGTTCCACTGAGGAACCGCTCTAAACTCACAAATACCTCCCCCTAAATTCACAGGATCTTCATCGCTGTCAGATGGCCCTCCAGCCTCTGTTTAAAAACCTCCAAGGAAGGAGAGCCCACCACCTCCCGAGGAAGCCTGTTCCACTGAGGAACCGCTCTAAACTCACAAACACCTCCCCCAAATTCACAGATTCTTCATTGCTGTCAGATGGCCATCTAGCCTCTGTTGAAAAACCCCCAAGGAAGGAGAGCCCACCACCTCCTGAGGAAGCCTGTTCCACTGAGGAACCGCTCTAATGGTCAGGAAGTTCTTCCTAATGTTGAGCCGGAAACTCTTTTGATTTAATTTCAACCCATTGGTTCTGGTCCTGCCTTCTGGAGCCACAGAAAACAATTCTGCTCCATCCTCTAGATGACAGCCCTTCAAGATGGTGATCCTATCACCTCTCAGCCGCCTCCTCTCCAGGCTAAACATGCCCAGCTCCTTCAACCTTTCCTCACAGGACTTGGTGTCCAGACCCCTCACCATCATGGCGGCCCTAGGCCTACTTGGTCTACTCGCATGCACCGGCCCTGATGGGGGAGCGACGGTGGCTCAGTGGTAGAGCATCTACTTGGGAAGCAGAAGGTCCGAGGTTCAATCCCTGGCATCTCCAAAAAAGGGTCCAGGCAAATAGGCGTGAAAATCCTCAGCTTGAGGCCCTGGAGAGCCGCTGCCAGTCTGAGTAGACAATACTGACTTTGATGGACTGAGGGTCTGATTCAGTACAAGGCAGCTTCATATGTTCATATATTCAAAGTTGGGCCTTGTTGTTGTACATAGGATTCTGCCAAGCCAGAGGTCTAGGGCCGGGGACGAAGGGAAGATCATTAATTTAAAAAGCCGGCCTGAGTTGAAATGTCTGAAAGCCAAGTTTTTTAAAAAAAACCACATGCATCCTATATTGATTTGCGTACTAGGGAAGAGATCATGACGGGAGTTCGGTGCTTTCGTTCAAGCCGACCAGATGGGCCGTTGGCACCGGCAAGCCGAATACAAGATGTGCGGTTCTTTACCCAAGCGGTCTGATAAATTATCATAAACCACTTATGGATATCCCTCAACCATGACGTCTAGTAATAAAATTAAATTAAAGAGGAAACTTCCAGCATGACTGGGTAGAAAACCTGGCAGGAACGGCATCTCTGGAACGGAGGGAACTGTTGTGTTACAGATGGCAGGAAGTCTTAAGGCAGGCGCTGAACTGACGGGACTGAGGTTGCCTGCCAACAGGCAGGGGTGGAATTCTAGCAGGAGCTCCTTTGCATATTAGGCCACGCCCCTCTGACGTAGCCAATCCTTCAAGAGCTTCCAGTAGGCCCTGTACGAAGAGCCCTGTGAGCTCTTGGAGGATTGGCTACATCAGGGGGGAGTGGCCTAATATGCAAAGGAGTTCCTGCTACCAAAAAGCCCTGATATTAGGCCACACACCCCTGATGTAGCCAGTCCTCCAAGAGCTTACAGTAAGCCCTGTACTAAGAGCCCTGTGAGCTCTTGGAGGATTGGCTACATCAGCGGGTGTGGCCTAATATGCAAAGGAGCTCCTGCTAGAATTCCTTACAGGGCTCTCAGTACAGGGCCTGCTGGAAGCTCCAGGAGGATTGGCTGCATCAGGGGTGTGTGGCCTAATATGCAAAGGAGGTCCTGCTAGAATTCCTTACAGGGCTCTCAGTACAGGGCCTGCTGGAAGCTCCCGGAGGATTGGCTACATCAGAGGGAAGTGGCCTAATATGCAAAGGAGGTCCTGCTGCAAAAAAAGCCCTGCCAGCAGGTGCAGGACTGGAGAACTCCGGAATTACAACTGATCTCCGGACAATATAAATCACTTCTTGGTTTACTGTTTCTTTAATTAAGCTCTGGATTCCATTTCTCCGGGGGGGGGGGAAGGGCTGCTTTGGAAGGTGGACTGCATGACTATACCCTACCAAGGTCTGTCCTCTCCCCAAACCCCACCCTCCCCAGACTCCACCCCCCCCCCATATTTTCAGGTGTTTCCAAACCGAGGATTGGCAACCCTACAAGGGACTCGCTAACATTTCAGACGCTGTTAAGTGGTGGGTCAGATGCTATAGTGATTCCAGCATAGCTCTTTTATTAGCGAAAAGACAACTGAAAACACACACGGCTAGCTGCAACTATATACATAGAAATTCTAACCAAAACACACCTCCAGCAATAAATGACCCAATAGAAAAACATAAGAACATAAGAGAAGCCATGTTGGGTCAGGCCAACAGTCCAACACTCTATCTATCTATCTATCTATCTATCTATCTATCTATCTATCTATCTATCTATCTATCTACCTACCTACCTACCTACCTACCTACCTACCTACACACACACCGTGGCTAATAGCCACTGATGGACCTCTGCTCCTTATTTTTATCTAACCCCCTCTTGAAGCTGGCTATGCCTGTAGCCGCCACCACCTCCTGTGGCAGTGAATTCCATGTGTTAATCACCCTTTGGGTGAAGAAGTACCTCCTTTTATCCATTCTAACCCAACTGCTCAGCAATTTCATTGAATGCCCACGAGTTCTTGTATTGTCAGAAAGGGAGAAAAGGACTTCTTTCTCTACTTTCTCCATCCCATCCATAATCTTGTAAACCTCAATCATGTCACCCCGCAGTCAACGTTTCTCCAAGTAAAAGAGCCGCAAGCATTTTAACCTTACTTCATAGGGAAAGTGTTCCAAACCTTTAATCATTCGAGTTGCCCTTTTCTGCACTTTTTCCAATGCTATAATATCCTTTTTGAGGTGCGGTGACCAGAAATGCACACAGTATTCCAAATGAGACCGCACCATCGATTTATATACTGGCTGATCTGTTTTCAATTCCCTTCCTAATAATTCCCAGCATGGTGTTGGCCTTTTTTATTGCAATCGCACACTGTCTTGACATTTTCAATGAGTTATCTACCATGACCCCAAGATCTCTCTCTTGGTCAGTCTCTGCCAGTTCACACCCCATCAACTTGTATTTGTAGCTGGGATTCTTGGCCCCAATGTGCATTACTTTGCACTTGGCCACATTGAACCTCATCTGCCACGTTGACGCCCACTCACCCAGCCTCAACAGATCCCTTTGGAGTTCCTCACAATCCCCTCTGGTTCTCACCACCCTGAACAATTTAGTGTCATCTGCAAACTTGGCCACTTCACTGCTCACTCCCAACTCCAAATTCTTTATGAACAAGTTAAAGAGCATGGGACCCAATACTGAGCCCTGCGGCACTCCACTGCTTACCGTCCTCCACTGCAAAGACTGCCCATTTATACTCACTCTCTGCTTCCTATTAATTAGCCAGTTTTTGATCCGCAAAAGAACCTGTCCTTTTACTCCATGACTCTCGAGCTTACTAAGGAGCCTTTGATGAGGAACTTTATCAAAAGCTTTCTGGAAGTCAAGGTAAACAATATCTATCAAGTCTCCTTTGTCCACATGTTTGTTCACCCCCTCAAAGAAATGTAACAGGTTAGTGAGGCAAGATCTTCCCTTACAGAACCCATGCTGAGTCTTCCTCAATAACTCATGTTCATCAATGTGCCTACTCATTCTGTCCTTGATAATGGTTTCTACCAACTTTCCCGGTATTGAAGTCAGACTGACTGGGCTTAGGCTTCCCAACCCTCCCGCTCTGGCGAGGGAAGCCAGGATTTCCACCCTCTTCCCCCGCTGCCCCAAAAAACGGAAGTGGGGGGAGGGGGGAAACGGCGGGCGCCCCATCCCCGAGCGGGCGACGCCGCCGTGCCGCTGCCGCCCCCCTCCCTCCCCCCCCCCCGCAGCTGCTCCTCCGAGATGGGCCCAGGCTGAGCCCATCTCGGAGGAGCAGCCAAACCAGAGAAGGGGAGGGCGGAGGCAGACCAGGAGCAAGCGAGCCGTGAATCCGGGGCCCGCCTCCACCCTCCCCTTCTCTGGTTTGGCTGCTCCTCCGAGATGGGCTCAGCCTGGGCCCATCTCGGAGGAGCAGCGGCTCACTACCACCACCAGCAGCAGCACGGCCCTCGCCCTCCAGAGCAGTTCGGCGACCCCCGGGAGAAGCACAGCCCTCCGAAGGCACCTCTCTACCCGTCGGACTCGGCGTGCAGCCGGAGCAGAGAGGGCGCCTCCAAGGCAGCTCCGGACCCGAGGCACAGCCCGGCCACCATCTCCTCCAGCACCCGCAGCCTGGGTGGGGAAGAGGTCAAGACCCCCCCCCCCCCACGGGAGGAGTGCCGCGGCCTGGCCAAGGAGCCCTTCGCGCCCCTGACGGTGCAGACGGACAGCCCCGCCGCCGCCGCCGGGCACCTGGCCCAGGGACCCTTGTCCAGCCTGGCCTTCCCTCCCGGCCTGGCCAGCCAGCAGTTCTTCGCCCCGCTGGGCAACGGGCACCCCCTGCTCCTCCACCCCGGCCAGTTCGCCATGGGCGGCGCCTTTGCGCCGCTGCCCCCCCCCGGCAGCTGCTCCTCCGAGATGGGCCCAGCCTGAGCCCATCTCGGAGGAGCAGCCACGGGAAGCCAAGAAGAGGCGCCAGCAGCGCAGCGACGTCGCCGGCTCCGAGGCCGGGCGGCTTGCCACGCTCCCCGGCGCCGTTTCCCCCCTCCCCCTAGCTCCACCCCAATGTCTCCTGGCTCCACCCCCAAAGTCCCCAGATATTTTTTTAATGGGACTTGGCAACCCTAACTGGCCTGTAGTTTCCCGGATCTCCTCTGGAACCCTTTTTAAAGATGGGGGTGACATTTGCTACCTTCCAGTCCTCAGGAACGGAGGCAGATTTCAATGAAAGATTACATATATTTGTCAGAAGATCCACAAGTTCAACTTTGAGTTCTTTCAGAACTCTTTCAAAAACAGGCTGTCAAGTCGGCAGATTCAATAACAAGTTGATGTAGATACAAAGAAACTAGTTTATTGATACTGGTTACTTGGGGTCTTTGCCAGAGCTTGAAAAGACTGGAGACCGTATATTAGATACATTGCATATAAGGAGCACTTCAAAGGGATTCCTACAGGCCGGGGAATCTTGCAAGGGGAACATTCACACATAGATTTTACCAATGCATTCTCATGTTGATTAGAGGCCCGTGGCCTTGGCACTCTCAGGCTTCCTGTCTCCCACGAGCCTGAGCTGAGAAGGTTCAGATAAGACTTTTCACACATCACCATTTCAAAGCAGGGACATTCTCTACGGGAAGGAGGGGGGAACAGGAGAGAGTTAGCTAGCAGCATTTGGTTACACTTTGGTTCTACCCAGCATGCCCTTTGAATGAGCCAGAGTTAAAGCCAGACTTGACACAGGCACTCAGAACCCTCTTTTGCATGGGCTTCATTCAAATGGATATTATCTGATTGGCTGGCTCAGCAAGGGCGGCCACTCTGAGTGTAGCTGCAAGGAGCCTCTCAAACAATGGGCTTCATGCAAATGGATATTACCTGATTGGCTGGCTCAGCAAGGGCGGACAATCTGAATGCAGCTGCAAGCAGCCTCTCCAACATGGGGTTTTTGTTTGAAACTTCCAGGACACTACAGACACATTTTTAAAAGGTGCCACTCCTTTAAACATTTTTTCTGCAGTGGCTTCAAACACGTTTGCCTATTATTGCTCTTGCTCGGAATTGACTTTGTTCTCAGTGATGTCAGTCCATAGATCCCTCTGATTGGCCACATATTTGTAAAGTATCAGTAGGCCAGCCTTTCTCCTGGCAGAAGGCAGTTTTGTCAGCTGAATGGAAAGGGAGGGCAAAGGGTTGCCAATTTTCAGGTGGGGTAGGGTTGCTAACCTCCAGGTGGTGCCTGGAGATCTCCTGCTATTACAATTGACTGCCAAGATCTGTTCCCCTGGAGAAAATGGCTGCTTCAGAGGGTGGACTCTATGGTGTACCATTTGCTCCCCAAACCTCACCCTCCCCAAGCTCCACCCTCAAAAGACCTAGGTATTTCCCAACCCACAGCAGGCAACCCTAGTAGGATAATACAGTCGACCACCACCCCCAAGCAGGTTCTGCTTCTGGGATCACTGCAAATAGCGAAATATCCAAATACCAGGATTCAGGAAAATCTGCAGCTTCCAGAGATGGATGAGGAGGGCAAAACAACTCTGGAAATGCTCCCCCCCTCAAACACACACACACCACATGCCTCGAGGGGGAGAGGGAACATTTCTGCCTGAAATGTTAAAGACAGGGCCGTAGCCAGGATTTGGAAGGTTGGGGGGGGGTATAAATTTTTCAGGGGGCACTCAGAGGCCCCACCCCATAGCCTTCCCTCCCACTCCCTTCAAATAAAACTGCCCAACGCGATTTGGTCGATGGGGAAGTGTGGGAAGCGGCTACTAGAGCACTGATTGAACTTGGCAGGCACAGTAGAGGGAAACTGACAAATATTTTTCCTTGGCTTTAAGCTTTCCTTCCCTTAAAGCCAAGGAAACCAACGCTTCCCCTCTCCTGCACTGGCTGAACTCGGCCAGTGCTGCAGAGGGAAACTGACAAGAGTTTTTCCTTGGCTTTAAGGGGAGGGGGGAGTCCTCCCCCCTTAAAGCTAAGGAAAAAAGGGCGATTCCCCTCTTCTGCACTGGCTAAACTCGAGGGCGCTGCAGAGGGAAACTGACAAGTGTTTTTCCTTGGCTTGAAGGAGAGGGGGATTTGGGTGCCAGGGAAGGGAGGTGACGGGAAGGAGACCAGAGGCCCTGGGGGCTGGTGGGGGCTCAAAGTTAGGGGGCCTCATCCAGAAGTGTGGGGGCTGTGCCCCCAAAGGCCACCTCGTAGCTAAGGGCCTGGTTAAAGAGGTCCTATTAGAGTAACTGCTTGACTTCTGCCCTTGACTTTTGTGATCGACTCCGCCTCTTGTGGCAGCCATTTTGTCCTTGGTTCCACCTCCAGCCTTTTTGTGGTTGTGTCCACCTTCCTTTGTTGGAGTGCCGAAGGCGTCCACAGGCCTCAAAAGCCTGGGAAGAACCCAGGTGAAGGAAGCACACTACATTCAGTTTGAAAGTCGGGTTTCCATGGAGTGTCTTGTTATAAGAAGAGAAAGGAGGAATTGGGGGGCAGGGATGTACATGTCAGTTACCATTGCGCCAACATGTGGATTTCACTTTCAGTGGAAAACAGAAAGGATGTCATGGTCTGCTCCAGGATTTGCCAGCTCTATGACCTTAACCACGGAGTTTTGCAAATCCTAGAGCATACCATGATGCCACTTCCAGTTTTTACTGGAAGTGATGTCAGTGTGCTGGTAGGACGGTGGTGCAGTAGAGCCCACTCCCTCAATGCTCACCAGTTATGGCTCAGTGACCCTCTGCAAAAGTGTAACATGCCTTCAATCTTACTCCAAAAATGAAATCCTCCAAACATATTCTAGGTATAAAAAGTGTAGGGAAATCATGTTTCTGTATACTTGTCAAGAAGTAGGCCAGTTGGTTTTAAGAACAAATGAATCGGGGATTATATTTTTGGCCAACAAATCTTTTTTTGGCGGAATTTCCCTGTGAAATCTCAAACCTGCACTGAGAACGTTCATTTTTACTTCTTCCGTCCAGCACTATGAAAAACACATAACATGCTGTTCATTTAAACTAAACAGAACAAACCTCACCAGGCTTAAGTTGTCCTATCAGTTACACCAGGGGTCCCCAACCCCCGGTCCGTGGACCAGTACCGGTCCGTGGCCTGTTAGCAACCAGGCCGTGAGTTGTATAATTATTTCATTCTATATTGCAATGTAGTAATCATAAAAAGACATTGGATTTGTATCCTGCCCTCCACTCTGAATCTCAGAGTCTCAGAGCGGCTCACAATCTCCTTTACCTTCCTCCCCCACAACAGACACCCTGTGAGGTGGGTGGGGCTGAGAGAGTTCTCCCAGAAAGCTGCTCTTTCAAGGACAACCTCTGCCAGAGCTATGGCTGACCCAAGGCCATCCAATCAGCTGCAAGTGGAGGAAGGGGTAATCAAACCTGATAAGAGTCTGCACACTTAACCACTACATCAATGGATAGCCATTCTTTCTGCCCCAACTGTTGTTACTCAAAGTGGGGGGAGGAGGAGAAGGAGAAGAAGAAATTGGATTTATATCCCACCACCATTCACTCTGAATCACTCTGAGTTTCAGAGTGGTTCACAATCTCCTTTCCCTTCCCTTCCCCCTACACAACAGACACCCTGCAAGGTGGGTGGGGCTGAGAGAGCTGTCCCAGAAACTGCCCTTTCAAGAACCACTGTTTGTCAGAGCTATGGCTGACCCAAGGCCATTTCAGCAGCAAGTGGAGGAGAGGGGAATCAAACCCAGTTCAGAAGAAGACTGCAGATTTATACCCCGCCCTTCTCTCTGAATCAGAGCAGCTTACAGTCTCCTATATCTCCTTCCCCCACCACAGACACCCTGTGAGGTGAGTAGGGCTGAGAGAGCTCTCCCAGCAGCTGCCCTTTCAAGGACAACTCCTACGAAAGCTATGGCTGACCCAAGGCCATGCCAGCAGGTGCAAGTGGAGGAGTGGGGAATCGAACCCAGTTCTCCCAGATAAGAGTCCGCACACTTCACCACTACACCAAACTGGTTCTCATACTGCTTTTTTTTAAAAAAAAAAAATCTCACCAGATTTAAGTTGTCTCACCAGTTACACCACAACCAGCCCAGAATTCTCTAGACAAGTGGGTTTTGTGTTGATTTATTTGATTTATTTCTTTGATTTCATTTCAGTTTGGTGTAGTGGTTAAGTGTGAGGACTCTTATCTGGGAGAACCGGGTTTGATTCCCCACTCCTCCACTTGCAGCTGCTGGAATGGCCTTGGGTCAGCCATAGCTCTGGCAGAAGTTGTCCTTGAAAGGGCAGCTGCTGTGAGAGCCCTCTCCAGCCCCACCCACCTCACAGGGTGTTTGTTGTGGGGGAGGAAGGGAAAGGAGATTGTGAGCCGCTCTGAGACTCTTCGGAGTGGAGGGCGGGATATAAATCCAATATCATCATCATCATCATCATCATCATCATCATCATCATCATCATCATCATCATCATCATCTTCTTCTTCTTCTTCTTCTTCTTCTTCTTCTTCTTCTTCTTCTTCTTCTTCTTCTTCTTCTTCTTCTATCCCGCCCTCCCCACTGAAGGCAGGCTCAGGGCGGCTCACAGGTTAGGGGGGGGGGGAGACCAAACAAGATAAAACATTGATAATTTGTGTTCTCTTAGAAGGGGAGGTGGGGAGAACAGGAAATTGCTGCCGACAAACGCAGCGGATGAATCAGAAGCAAAAAAAGAGAGAGAAGTGGCAACCAGAACTGCCCCCTAATTGGTCACTGCTATGAGTTTGTCCTCTGGGGAGAGCTCGCCTGTGTGCTGATGTCATAGCTGAAACACGTAGGCTGGGGCTGTGCAATAGAGGGCGAAGGTTCCCTCATGGATTGGGCCAGTGCTTTAGTTTCCGGGATTATCCCGAGACGGTGGGTAATTATTGAACGGCACTGCTTTAGCACTGATTAGTATCTGCAGACTTGTTCCTTCCTTTCCCGGGGAAAAGCATCGATAAAGACGAAGCCAGCTGCTGCGTGCTCTTCGCGAGAAAGGAAGGGGGGGAAACACACAACACCCTATATTGCAATCTAACAGGATCAGGTCTCTGCCTCTCCACCCCCCCCCCCACCCGCTCCCCGTTTGATCGCAATCTGTTACCTAGATGTCTTTGCAAATTAATCAAGGCCCCGTCCCGTTTGTACTGCTAAACGAAGACATGGAGCCAGAGCCGCGGAACACGTCATTAAATCCTCCCGTTTAATCTCTCCATAATAATTTTGACCTTCGTCTGGAGATGCCGCGGCTGGAACCGATGACACGCCAGGCTGCTGGAAAGGATGACTGGTGGCAAACCCGAAGGGACAGGATAGCAAAGCCAGGAAGTACCATGCGGACGGCAGTGTTAGTCTGCAGTAGAAGAGCTAAATTCGAATCCAGAGGCCTGTTAGAAACCAGCGAGATTCAGGGGGCTATGAGCGTTCGAGAGCCAAACTTCCCTTCATCGGATACTGATCTGACGAAGGCAATTTTGATTCTTGAATGCTTATACCCAGGGCTTTTCTGCAGCACCAACTCCTTTGCATATTAGGCCACACACCCCTGATGTAGCCAATCCTCCTAGAGTTTACAGGGCTCTCAGTGCAGGGCCTACTGGAAGCTCCAGGAGGATTGGCTGCATCAGGGGGGTGGGGCCTAATATGCAAAAGAGGTCCTGCTAGAATTCCTTACAGGGCTCTTCGTACAGGGGCTACTGGAAGCTCCAGAAGGATTGGCTACACCAGGGGGTGTGGCCTAATATGCAAAGGAGGTCCTGCTAGAATTCCTTACAGGGCTCTCAGTACAGGGCCTACTGGAAGCTCCAGGAGGATTGGCTGCATCAGGGGTGTGTGGCCTAATATGCAAAGGAGGTCCTGCTAGAATTCCTTACAGGGCTCTTCGTACAGGGGCTACTGGAAGCTCCAGGAGGATTGGCTGCATCAGGGGGTTGTGGCCTAATATGCAAAGGAGGTCCTGCTAGAATTCCTTACAGGGCTCTCAGTACAGGGCCTACTGGAAGCTCCAGAAGGATTGGCTACATCAGGGGGGTGTGGCCTAATATGCAAAGGAGTCCCAGCTACAACAAAAAGCCCTGCTTATACCTTTATAAAGTAGAGCCAGTTTGGTGTAGCGGTTAAGTGTGTGGACTCTTATCTGGGAGAACCGGGTTTGATTCCCCCCTCTTCCACTTGCAGCTGCTGGAATAGCCTTGGGTCAGCCATAGGAGTTGTCCTTGAAAGGGCAGCTTCTGGGAGAGCTCTCTCAGCCCCACCCACCTCACAGGGTGTCTGTTGTGGGGGAAGGAGATATAGGAGATTGTGAGCCGCTCTGAGACTCTGATTCAGAGAGAAGGGTGTGGTATAAATCTATGGTCTTCTTCCCTGGAAATCTTGTTGCTCAGGGATCCCTCAAACTTTTAGATTCTGACACTGTGATGATGGGCACAAGCAAAAAACGGCCATCTGGGAAGCGCAAGTGCAAGGGAATAAAAGGCGTAATTAAAAAAAAAATCAGAGAAAGAATAAAACCCACACTGTATGCAATATTCCCTGCAAACTGGAACCTGCAGGGCTTTTTTTTGTAGCAGGAACTCCTTTGCATATTAGGCCCCACCCACCCCCCTGATGCAGCCAATCCTCCTGGAGCTTCCAGTAGGCCCTGTACTGAGAGCCCTGTCAGGAATTCTAGCAGGACCTCCTTTGCATATTAGGCCACACACCCCTGATGCAGCCAATCCTCCTGGAGCTTCCAGTAGGCCCTGTACTGAGAGCCCTATAAGGAATTCTAGCAGGACCTCATTTGCATATTAGGCCCCACCCCCTGATGTAGCCAATCCTCCTGGAGCTTCCAGTAGGCCCTGTACTGAGAGCCCTGTAAGGAATTCTAGCAGGACCTCCTTTGCATATTAGGCCACGCCTCCTCAATGTAGCCAATCCTCCTGGAGCTGAGAGGAGGCCCTGGACGAAGAGCCCTGTCAGGAATTCTAGCAGGACCTCCTTTGCATATTAGGCCACACACCCCTGATGCAGCCAATCCTCCTGGAGCATCCAGTAGGCCCTGTACTGAGAGCCCTGTAAGGAATTCTAGCAGGACCTCCTTTGCATATTAGGCCCCACCCCCCTGATGCAGTTAATCCTCCTGGAGCTAGAAGTCCTTACAGGGCTCTCAGTACAGGGTCTACTGTACGCTCCAGGACTGGCTACATCAGGGGTGTGTGGCCTAATATGCAAAGGAGGTCCTGCTAGAATTCCTGACAGGGCTCCTCGTACAGGGTCTACTGGAAGCTCCAGGAGGATTGGCTACATCAGGGGTGTGTGGCCTAATATGCAAAGGAGGTCCTGCTAGAATTCCTTACAGGGCTCTAAGTACAGGGCCTACTGGAAGCTCCAGGAGGATTGGCTACATCAGGGGTGTGTGGCCTAATAGGCAAAGGAGGTCCTGCTAGAATTCCTTACAGGGCTCTCAGTACAGGGCCTACTGGAAGCTCCAGGAGGATTGGCTGCATCAGGGGGTGTGGCCTAATATGCAAAGGAGGTCCTGCTAGAATTCCTTACAGGGCTCTTCTTACAGGGCCTACTGTAAGATCCAGGAGGATTGGCTACATCAGGGGGTGTGGCCTAATATGCAAAGGAGGTCCTGCTAGAATTCCTTACAGGGCTCTCAGTACAGGGCCTACTGGAAGCTCCAGGAGGATTGGCTACATCAGGGGGGTGCGGCCTAATATGCAAAGGAGTTCCTGCTAAAAAAAAAAGGCCCTGGAAACCGTGTGTCCAAAAATTCTACTTCATGAGCTACTGGCATGAAAGTTGTGAGCTACTGCCTTAATTAGTTTGCTCTGGGGGCCATTTTTCCTGAGCTAAGACAAAAATGTGTGAGCCGGAGGCTAAAAAACTGCGCTAGCGCACACTAACTCAGCACAGAGGGAACACTGCTGTCGTGGCTGTTGTCTCTGAATTGCTACTTTAATCTTTACCGCCAATCAGATCTCAAAAGGGCAATCAAAAGTCCTGCTGGGGTGGAGTCTGCCTGGCCACACCCACTTTATGTAGTCATTTGGTGGGCCCCTGAGAAAGGCATTGGCTGGTGCCGTGGCAACTCTGTGGAGCACACATGATCCCTATTGTTTGGTCAGTTTGGTGTGGTGGTTAAGTGCATGGACTATTATCTGGGAGAAGCAGGTTTGTTTTCCCACTCTTCCACTTGCAGCTGCTGGAATAGCCTTGGGTCAGCTGTAGCTCTCGCAAAGATGTCCTTGAAAAGGCAGCTGCTGTAAGAGCTCTCTCAGCCACACCCACCTCACAGAGTGTTTGTTGTGGGGGAGGAAGGGAAAGGAGATTGTGAGCCATTCTGAGACTCTGAGTGGAGGGCAGCATATAAAGCAAATGTTTTCTCCTTCTTAGGAGCTGGTAGCTGCGAATCTGAAGGGCCAACATAGTTATGGACACAGGGCATGGTTAGGAAAAAAATGAAACAGGAATGAAATAGCCAGCGTTACAGCCGTTTCCTAGAATTGTGGCTGATGCTTCATTAGAACAGAACCAAACTTCCTCAGCAAGAAGTGCATGTGTGAAACATAAGAGAAGCCATGTTGGATCAGGCCAATGGCCCATCCAGTCCAACACTCTGTGTCACACATAAGAACATAAGAGAAGCCATGTTGGATCAGGCCAATGGCCCATCCAGTCCAACACTCTGTGTCACATAAGAACATAAGAGAAGCCATGTTGGGTCAGGCCAATGGCCCATCCAGTCCAATACTCTGTGTCACACATAAGAACCTAAGAGAAGCCTTGTTGGATCAGGCCAATGGCTCATCCAGTCCAATACTCTGTGTCACACATAAGAACATAAGAGAAGCCATGTTGGATCAGACCAATGGACCATCCAGTCCAACACTCTGTGTCACACATAAGAACATAAGAGAATCCATGTTGGATCAGACCAATGGACCATCCAGTCCAACACTCTGTTTCACACATAAGAACATAAGAGAAGCCATGTTGGATCAGACCAATGGACCATGCAGTCCAACACTCTGTATCACACATAAGAACATAAGAGAAGCCATGTTGGATCAGACCAATGGACCATCCAGTCCAACACTCTGTGTCATACATAAGAACCTAAGAGAAGCCATGTTGGGTCAGACCAATGGACCATCCAGTCCAACACTCTGTGTCACACATAAGAACATAAGAGAATCCATGTTGGATCAGACCAATGTACCATCCAGTCCAACACTCTGTGTCACACATAAGAACATAAGAGAAGCCATGTTGGATCAGACCAATGGACCATCCAGTCCAACACTCTGTGTCACACTGTGACCAAAAGCCTCAGATGCCACCAGGAGGCCCAGCAGTGGGGCCTGGACACTGGAAGCCCTCCCACTGTTGCCCTCCCACCAAGCACCAAGAAGACAGAGCATCACTTACCCCAGACAGACAGTTCCAACAATACCCTGTGGCTAAGAGCCACTGATGGACCTCTGCTCCATATGCTTATCCAATCCCCTCTTGAAGCTGTCTACGCTTGTAGCCGCCGCCACCTCCTGTGGCAGTGAATTCTACATGTTAATCACCCTTTGGGTGAAGAAGGACTTCCTTTTATCAGTTCTGATAAACTGCTGTCACAGGATAAATAACGCTGTAAAGAAATGTCCAAGCACACTCTGGGTTCTGATCCTGGGTTATGAGGGTTGGAATCAGCTAGTAGAGAAGCTGTGGTTCAGTGCAAGATCTTCTGCTTGGCATGCAGAAGGTCCCAGGCTCAACCTCCGCCATCTCCAATTAAAAAGGACCAAGCAGTGAGTGATGGGAAAGACCTCCACAAGATAGGATCACCAGGTCCCTTTGGGCAGCTGGGGTTGGGTGGACTTACTGGCTGCTTGGAGGTTCATTGCATGTTTCAGCAATGTGCCCACATGACTTCCATAGCCATGTTGGGGACATGGGGCAAGACACTGGTTTGGGGCAAAACCTCTATGGTAGAATTAGCTTCTATCATAGAGTTTTTGCCCAAAAACCAGAGCATCACCCTGACTTCCCCAACATGCCTATGTCACTTCAGGGTCACGTCGAAGTCATGTAGGCATGTTGCTGAAACACCAGGTGTTCCTTGCTTGTTTGGGGGTTAATTCTCTCCCCACCAGCTAGCTGATTAGTGGCAGAGAGGTGGTGCTTGGCAGCCATGTTGGATCAGGCCCATGGCCCATCCAGTCCAACAGTCTGTGTCTCTCTCTCGGCTTGGCTTCGCGAACGAAGATTTAAGAAGGGTGCAATAGCCCACGTTTGCTGCAGGCTCGCTGGTGGCTGACAAGACCAATGTGGGACAGGCAGGTCCGGCCACAGCGGCTGCAGGGAAAAGTCTGATTTAGGGCTGGTCCTGTAGCAGTGCGATTCTTTATTTTTCGACCGCAAGTAAGGATGCCCGTTGACCGCGGCTAGCCAACTGGGGTGGGGGAGACGAGCTTTGTTTAGGCCACCTTTTCTAGGCCCCTCTCCGTGTGGAGCAAGCAGTGCTGTCCCTAGAAAAGGCTGCTTGGTCGTTCAGGGTGCTGCCGAAAAATGCTTTAGTCTCCGGGTTAGCATCAGGCGACCAATACCCTGAATCGCCTACATGCAGGATCGGGACTGCGGCTTCCAGTGGCACCTTCCACCTGCCGTTTCGCCCCTTGCCCATCGCTGCAGGACTTGATGCGTTGTGGGATGTGTGTGTGGATATGCCCTTCAGGCCTGCGCAGAGGAATTTTTTAGGTGAAGCGCAGTGTGCGCGGTACTGGCTCCACCCTTTCACCTGGGGGTCATCTGCCATGGCCCAGTAAGCCGGGACGCCGGCAGCGAGTCCTCCAGGTGGTAGGTGTTACATTAACGAGCTCTATCTGCCTGGGTTTGATGTTAGAGTTTTCCTTCTCTTAGGCTGGCGAGGTTGGTGGGCCCAGCCTGCCCATCCGGTTATACCGCCGGACATTCGGTCGCACCATGACGTAGCAAACTCTGTGAAAACGGGGGGGACCAGCGAGAAGGTGTTGCTACGGATGCAGTAATGCAGGAGAGGCCATTGCAGTGACCATCTGCCAGGCATAGCCAGACAGTGACCACGCGGCGTTCACTACACCGGGAGAGGAGAGGCTATGTATTGCGCATGCACTTTCCCTGGGGGGGTAGGATTCCCAGAGGGAGCCCACCCCCCACCCCACCCCCAGTCTGTGTCACACAGTGGCCAAAAAACCCAAGTGCCATCAGGAGGTCCACCAGTGGGGCCAGGACACTAGAAGCCCTCCCACTGTGCCCCCCAGGCACCAAGAATACAGAGCATCACTGCCCCAGACATCAGAACATAAGAGAAGCCATGTTGGATCAGGCCAATGGCCCATCCAGGCCAACACTCTGTGTCTCACAGTGGCCAAAAAACCCAAGTGCCATCAAGAGGCCCACCAGTGGGGCCTGGACACTGGAAGCCCTCCCACTGTTGCCCCCCCACCAAGCGCCAAGAAGACAGAGCATCACTGCCCCAGACAGAGAGTTCCAACAATACGCCGTGGCTAATAGCCACTGATGGACCTCTGCTCCATATGCTTATCCAATCCCCTCTTGAAGCTGGCTATGCTTGTAGACGCCACTGGGGAGCTCCATTGGAGAGTCTGACATCCCTAGTCTGAGACCCTGGAGAGCACCTGCCAGTCAACACAGACACTGATGGCCCAAGCTTCTGATTCAGTAGAAGGCAACTTCATGCCTAGTGTGCCACCATCAAGCCCTGGCCAAAGAAGGAACTGCAGGGAAACCTGCTAGGCTGCAGCAGGGTCAGGTGCCATCCATGGAGCTCTAAGCACCTAGGAGGTTCTGTTTTTGCTGTATCCCATGGTGGTGACAGGCCCCCTTAGGAGTGGGGCGGGGTGTATTCTCCTCGCAAGGGAAGGCAGGCTCGGAAGAGAGCACCCGCAGACGCGCCGCCCCGCTGCTCTCAGGCTCCGGGTCTGTGCAGACCCTGGAGGCCAAGAGCGGCAGGGTGGGAGAGGGGCACCCAGAGGCTACCCTATCGGCCAGGTGGTACCTTAGACCGGCACCTACCTAGCCCACTTCTATGTGCCAGCCCTGATATGGCCTAGGACCTGCCTACCTTAGGGACCGTCTCTCCCCACATGTTCCCCAGAGAGTACTGAGATCGGGCTCTCAAAATCTGCTCGCTATCCCCCGGCCAAAGGAGGCCCGTCTGAAATCCACCAGGGACAGGGCCTTTTCTGTAACGGCTCCTTGCTGGTGGAACCAGCTGCCGGAAGAAGAAGAAGAAGATATTGGATTTATATCCCGCCCTCCACTCCAAAGAGTCTCAGAGCGGCTCACAATCTCCTTTCCCTTCCTCCCCCACAACAGACACCCTGTGAGGTAGATGAAGATATTGGATTTATATCCCGCCCTCCACTCCAAAGAGTCTCAGAGCGGCTCACAATCTCCTTTACCTTCCTCCCCCACAACAGACACCCTGTGAGGTGGGTGGGGCTGGAGAGGGCTCTCACAGCAGCTGCCCTTTCAAGGATAACCTTTGCCAGAGCTATGGCTGACGCAAGGCCATTCCAGCAGATGCAAGTGGAGGAGTGGGGAATCAAACCCGGTTCTCCCAGATAAGAGTCCGCACACTTCACCACTACACCAAACTGGAAGAGGTGAGGGCCCTGCGGGACCTTGGCCTGTTCCGCAGGGCCTGTAAGACAGCCCTCTTGCGGCTGGCCTATAATTAACTGGCATTGGAAATTCTATAGAAGGTTCAGTGTAGCATTTTGATAGATCGCTGTTTAAATGTTTTATTATTTTACTGTTTTAACTGTTGCAATTGGTGCATTTTAAATTTAAATATTCTGTGTTAGATTTTATATGTTGTGAGCCGCCCTGAGCCACTTCGGTGGGAAGGGCGGGATATAAATTGCAATAAACTTAAACTTAATTGCCCATCAGCTTCACTGGACTATGTCCCTTCAGGGTCATGTCGAAATCATGTAGGCATGTTGCTGAAACGCCAGGTGTTCCTTGCTTGTTTGGGGGTTAACTCTCTCCCCACCAGCCAGCTGATTAGTGGCAGAGAGGTGGTGAAGTTCTAGTCTTCTGGGAGAGGGAGAAAAAATTGTCGTGGCCAGTTCTCTCCACCCTGGACATAATTTCATAAACCTCATATCCCTCCTTAACCTCACCACTTTTCTGAACTGAGAGCCAGTTTGGTGTAGTGGTTAAATACGTGGACTCTTATCTGGGAGAAATTCCCCCACTTGCACCTGCTGGAATGGCCTTGGGTCAGCCATAGCTCTCACAGGAGTTGTCCTCGAAACAGCAGCTTCTGGGAGAGCTCCCTCAGCCCCGTTCTCCTCACAGGGTGTCTGTTATGGAAGAGGAAGATAGAATCGTAGAATCGTGGAGTTGGAAGGGACCTCCAGGGTCATCAATCCACTGCGCAATGCAGATAAAGGAGATTGTGTGCCGCTCTGAGACTATGAGATTCAGAGCGGCGGGCGGGATATAAATCCAATATCTTCTTCTTCTTCTTACAAGATGATGCATGGGATAGAGAAGGCAGAGAAAGAAGTACTTTTCTCCCTTTCTCACAATACGAGAATTCTTGGGCATTCAATGAAATTGCTAAGCAGTCAGGTTAAAACGGATAAAAGGAAGTCCTTCTTCACCCAAAGGGTGATTAACATGTGGAATTCACTGCCACAGGAGGTGGTGGCGGCTACAAGCATAGACAGCTTCAAGACGGGATTGGATAAGCATCTGGAGCAGAGGTCCCTCAGTGGCTATTAGCCACAGCGTATTGTTGGAACTCTCTTTATGGGGCAGTGATGCTCTGTATTCTTGGTGCTGGGGGGAGGCAACAGTGGAAAGGCTTCTAGTGCCCTGGCCCCACTGCTGGACCTCCTGGTGGCACCTGGGGTTTTTGGTCACTGTGTGACACAGAGTGTTGGACTGGATGGGCCATTGGCCTGATCCAACATGGCTTCTCTTATGTTCTTATGTGACACAGTGTTGGACTGGATGGGCCGTTGCCCTGATCCAACATGGCTTTTCTCTTCTTCTTCTTCTGGCCATCACATTTAAAGGGACCGCACACCGCACGCGTAAAGCGCACACGTGAAAGTCCTCCGCTGGAGAATGCAGGGGACTTGGCAACCCTATTACAGGGGCATTGGGTGAAATTTTTCCCACAAGAAATGTGACCGGTTCCCAAGAACAATGATTTATCTTCTCAGATGATACTTCCTCCCGTTGTAAACAATTGTACAGAAGTAGGGTTGCCAAGTCCAATTCAAGAAATATCTGGGGACTTTGGGGGTGGAGCCAGGAGACATTAGGGGTGGAGCCAAGATCAAGGCTTTGACAAGCATAATTGAACTCCAAAGGGAGTTCTGGCCATCACATTTAAAGGGACGGCACACCTTTTCAATGCCTTCCCTCCATTGGAAATAATGATGGATCGGAACACCTTCTTTCGGGGCTCATAGTATTAGACCCCCCCTTTTCCAATCTTTTTGAAACTCGAGGGGGTGTTTAGAGGCAAGGCAGCAGATGCTATGCTGCAAATTTGGTGCCTCTACCTCAAAAAACAGTCCCCCCCAGAGCTCCAGATACCCAAGGATCAATTTTCTGTTATACCCTATGGGAATCGGTCTCGATAGGGAATAACAGAGTGCCCAGCAGACATTTCCCTTCCTCCCCCTCTCCCCACTTTCTGATGACCCTGAAGTGGAGGGAGGGCCTCCAAACTAGGGGATCCCCTGCCCCCACCTGGGGATTGGCAACCCTACTGGGTAGGTGTCTTTGTTGGTCTAACTATGGCTAGCCCAGGCTAGCCTAGAATTCATTGGACCCCAGAAGCTAAGCGGGGTTGGCTCAGTTTAAGAAGAAGAAGATATTAGATTTATATCCCGCCCTCCACTCAGAATCTCAAGAGTCTCAAAGTGGCTCACAATCTCCTTTCTCTTCCTCCCCCACAACAGACACCCTGTGAGGTAGATGAAGATATTGGATTTATATCCTGCCCTCCACTCCGAAGAGTCTCAGAGTGGCTCACAATCTCCTTTCTCTTCCTCCCCCACAACAGACACCTTATGAGGTAGATGAAGATATTGGATTTATATCCCGCCCTCCACTCCGAAGAGTCTCAGAGCGGCTCACAATCTCCTTTCGCTTCCTCCCCCACAACAGACACCCTGTGAGGTAGATGAAGATATTGGATTTATATCCCGCCCTCCACTCCGAAGAGTCTCAGAGCGGCTCACAATCTCCTTTCCCTTCCTCCCCCACAACAGACACCATGTGAGGTAGGTGGGACTGAGAGGGCTCTCCCAGCAGCTGCCCTTCCAAGGACAACCTCTTCCAGAGCTATGACTGACCCAAGGCCATTCCAGCAGGTGCAAGTGGAGGAGTGGGGAATCAAACCCGGTTCTCCCAGATAAGAGTCCGCACACTTCACCACTACACCAAACTGGTTTAGAATTTGGATGCAAAACCACCAAGGAACTATTGGGTCTGATTTAGGATGGCTGGACCAGTCAGGCAGCTGTCCTTACCTTCACTTAGCAGAGTGATCCTCTTCTGAGCTTCAGCACAGCAGCGTGGCCTAGTCTAATGGTTACCACACTAGCTCACAAAATGCACAGAGAGCATTTGCTTTAAGTTAAGAAACCAATACTGGTGGATTTGTTGAAACTAAACATAACGTATAAATATTGCGAAGAGAAAAGAGCGACTATTCTAACTAACTGGATGGCTTTGGATTGTAGTAGGCCATCTGCTTGGTTCAGTTCAGGAGGAGAGACCACCATGCTGTTCTTCCTGATGCATGCAGGGAAGAACAAGCAGGAAAAGGAGGAGAACAGGAAGCAGGAAGTTCCCTGAGATTACATTCGACCAGTTAGAGAGGGTGAGCGGAAGAGTAGAGAGAAAGGAGACTGACTGATGTTGTCCTATCTATCTAGCTCGCTCTGTGGTGTTTGTAGTCTTGGGGACTGAGCAACAGCCATCGCCAGTCAATTCTTCTAACAGGAACTGCAGAGGCAGGCAATGGCAAACCACCTCAGAACAACTCTTGCCTTGAAAACCCTACGGAGTTGCAACAAGCCAGTATACAGGTGCAATTCTATCTGGCTACCTCTCTTCTGTATAGGGTTGCCAATCCCCAGGTGGGGGCAGGGGATCCCCCGGTTTGGAGGCCCTCCCCCCGCTTCAGGGTCGTCAGAAAGCGGGGGGAGGGGAGGGAAATGTCTGCTGGGAACTCTGTTATTCCCTATGGCGATTTATTCCCATAGAAAATCATGGAGAATTGATCTGCGGGTATCTCGGGTTCTGGGGGGGGGTTGTTTTTTGAGGTAGAGGCGCCAAATTTTCAGTATAACATCTAGTGCCTCTCCCCAAAATATCCCCCAAGTTTCAAAACGATGGAACCAGGGGATCCAATTCTATGAGCCCCAAAAGAAGGTGCCCCTATCCTTCATTATTTCCTATGGAAGGAAGGAATTGAAAAGGTGTGCCGTCTCTTTAAATGTGATGGCCAGAACTCCCTTTGGAGTTCAATTATGCTTGTCACAGCCTTGATCTTGGCTCCATCCCTAATGTCTCCTGGCTCCACCCCCAAAGGAGAGCCAGTTTGGTGTAGTGGTTAAGTGTGCGGACTCTTATCTGGGAGAACCGGGTTTGATTCCCCACTCCTCCACTTGCACCTGCTGGCATGGCCTTGGGTCAGCCATAGCTCTGGCAGAGGTTGTCCTTGAAAGGGCAGCTGCTGTGAGAGCCCTCTCCAGCCCCACCCACTTCACAGGGTGTCTGTTGTGAGGGAGGAGATAAAGGAGATTGTGAGCCGCTCTGAGACTCTTCTTTTTCTTCTTCTTCTCTCCTGGCTCCACCCCCAAAGTCCCCAGATATTTCTTAAATTGGACTTGGCAACCCTACTTCTGTACAATTGTTTACAACGGGAGGAAGTATCATCTGAGAAGATAAATCATTGTTCTTGGGAACCGGTCACATTTCTTGTGGGAAAAATTTCACCCAATGCCCCTGTAATAGGGTTGCCAAGTCCTCTGCATTCTCCAATGGAGGACTTTCACGTGTGCGCTTTTACGCGTGCGCAACACAATGATGTCAACCGGAAGTGATGTCATTGCGCCGGCAACTTCACTCACGACCGCTCTAGGCATTTCCGGGAAAACTCTATGGTTTCCCCAGATGCTCTAGCTATTTGGGAGGGGAAAACCCTATGGTACCAATTGCATCATAGAGTTTTCCCTCCCAAATGGCTAAAGCATCCGGGAAAACCATAGAGTTTTCCCGGAAATGCCTAGAGTGGTCACTGTTCCCCATCGCGATGACATCACTTCCAGGTGACATCATCACACCGATGATGTTGAGGGAGGTTCCTCCCATCGGCCCAGTGTAGGCTGGCGCGTTGGGAACCTGCTGGAGGAGGGAACCCCTGCCCATACCGAGAACTTGGCAACCCTACCCTGTAACCACCACAACTTCCTCCTCCCCGTCAAATGACAACTGATTTATGGCAACCCAGTAGGCTTCTTAAGGCAAGAGATGTTCAGAGGTGGTTTCCCATTGCCTGCTTCCGCCCTGGTATTCCTGTAAATTAGGTGCATGTTCTTGCTTTCCCTCATGCCAGAGAATTACTGGTGAGATTGGTTCTTATTCTCATCTCTCCCCTATTTGCGTGCTTAACAACCAAGATTCCTCACACAAAGAAAAGAAGTGATGCTTAACTGGTTCGGAAGGGAGGTGGTGGAGAGGAAAAGATAAGAATGAACATGGTTGAGAAAAGCAATCCACCTACTACTTCAAACATATTTGCTGGACATTTTGTTGGTCCTTCAGAATTCTAGATGTCAAGAAATATGGTTGCGGCTGAAATCGGGATCCTTCGGTTATAAGAAAGCAGTGACATTTCCGTATCTGCTGTAATAAAAGAGGAAAAACACGGCTAGGATCGTATTTTTAAAAAGGAATTTCATATAATGCCCAGTCCCTAAATTGTTTAAACTAAAATTCTTCAGATGTAGGCGTTAAAAGACTTTGTTTTCCGGACTGGCTCCTAACCCTCCAGATTTCCAAAGAACGCTTGGCTTAATTCCAAGTCCTCGAGTATAATTTATTTGGATATTGCAGTAATGGCCACACACCTCCCCATTCTCCTTCCCTCAGCCCCCCCCCTCCCCAGGTTCACCCTGTGAATGCTAGCTTTTTCGCAATTAAAACTAATTATGATATTATCTGGGATGCCGTTAACTGCCACGATTGGCCTGGGCCACGGACGCTCGGCAGGTGCAGTTCGCTTTGGCGCGAGGATGCTCAGGTGAAAGACGGAGGGAGCTCCAGCTGCATCCTCTGTTGCCATGGCGATGCATACTTAGGTAGCTAAGTATTCCTGCCCCTGTAGAGGCTCGGCAGATTAGGCCCCCAGTAAGTTGCGGAGAACGCGATTGGGCAGCAAATAATAGATGCATTTAAAACTCGCCGATCAAATGTTGGAGGTGTCCCTGTTAATTGTTTTGAATAAAGCGAGGCCAAAAGGCCCGGCGTGCGCCGTTTTCGCCTCAGAAAAAATATTTCTTACCAGTCAAACATTGGCAAGTGCCCACGCTGAATAAAGATCTTGAAGATGTGGACCGATTACACAGGAAATGGGAAAGGGGCCGGCTATCACGATCCCCCGCCCCGTGCTAGCGTTACCAACTAGGGTTTGTCAACCTCCAGGTGGCACCTGGCGATCTCCCAGAATTTCAACAGACCTTCAGGCTGGTAGAGATCAGTTCCCCTGTAGAAAATGGCTGCTTTGGAGGGTGGACTCTATGGCATTATGCTCCAAGGAATTAGCAACACTGTTGAGAGTCAGTTTGGTGTCATGGTTAAGTACGCAGACTCTTATCTGGGAGAACTGGGTTTGACTCCCCACTCCTCCACATGCACCTGCTGATGTGACCTTGGGTCAGCCACAAGTTCTCTCAGAGCTGTTCCACTCAAGAGCAGTTTCTGTCAGAGAAGAAAAAGGCTGCAGTTTTATACCCCGCCCTTCTCTCTGAATCAGAGACTCAGAGCGGCTTACAGTCTCCTATATCTTCTCCTCCCACAGCAGACACCCCGTGAGGTGGGTGGGATTGAGAGAGCTCTCCCAGCAGCTGCCCTTTCAAGGACAACTCCTACGAGACCCAAGGCTTTTCCAGGCTGCAAGTGGTGGAGTGGGGAATCAAACTCGGTTCTCCCAGATAAGAGTCTGCACACTTAACCGCTACACCAAACTAGCTGTACTATATAAAGGTATAAGCAGGGCTTTTTGTTGTAGCTGGGACTCCTTTACATATTAGGTCACACCCACCTGATGTAGCCAATCCTCCTGGAGTTTACAGAAGGCCCTTTCAAGGACAACTCCTGCGAGAGCTATGGCTGACCCAAGGGCATTCCAGCAGCTGTAAGTGGAAGAGTGGGGAATCAAACCCAGTTATCCCAGATAAGAAGAAGAATTGCAGATTTATACCCCACTCTTCTCTCTGAATCAGAGACTCAGAGCGGCTTACAATCTCCTATACCTTCCTCCCTCACAACAAACTGTGGCTTGCCTTGATGCAAAAGGGCAGCATGAGCGGGGTGGGGCTGAGAGGGCTTTGACAGAAGCTGCTCTTGAGTGAACAGCTCTGAGAGAACCATGACTGACCCAAGATCACCCAGCTGGCTTCATGTTGAGAAGCGGAGAATCAAACCTGGTTCTTCAGATTAGAGTCCATCGCTCTTAAACACTGCACCACACTGGCTAGGACAAAAAACCCCTCCTAATATACCTCCCTTCTTCAGGGACAAGCATTGCACAATGGTTTTAAAATAAAATTTAAACAACCACTAGAAGTGCCATTTCACAAAAGCTTCTGTCCACTGCCGCCAAGTTAAATAGCAGGTGTGCGTCATTGTCGAGAAGTAATTTAATTTGCTAACCCTGAAGCTAGCATTCGTTATTATATATATCTATCAGGAGAGATGGCGCGCTTTACAATGGGCCAAATTATATTCCATAAATGCAAGTGGTGATTATCTTGGTGGTATTGCTCATGTCGGTTCTCCGAGTGAGTCTCTTGATATAGAAGGTTGCTTCTATTTCTTGTTAGAACTGCTGAACACTCCTCTCTGTCTATAAATAAGACTGGGGGGGGGGCAGAGATGAGTTTGCCTGTTCTTGCGACTCTTTTAAGCGACAGGAAACTTCCCAGTTATGAGCAAACTTGAAGGAATGAAGAGAAGCCATGTGGAAAAGGCCAGTGGCCCATCCAGTCCAACACTCTGTGTCACATAAGAACATAAGAGAAGCCATGTTGGATCAGACCAATGGCCCATCCAGTCCAACACTCTGTGTCACACTTAAGAACATAAGAGAAGCCCTGTTGGATCAGGCCAATGGCCCATCCAGTCCAACACTCTGTGTCACATAAGAACATGAGAGAAGCCATGTTGGATCAGGCCAGTGGCCCATCCAGTCCAACACTCTGTGTCACATAAGAACATAAGAGAAGCCATGTTGGATCAGACCAATGGCCCATCCAGTCCAACACTCTGTGTCACATAAGAACATAAGAGAAGCAATGTTGGATCAGGCCAATGGCCCATCCAGTCCAACACTCTGTGTCACATAAGAACATGAGAGAAGCCATGTTGGATCAGGCCAGTGGCCCATCCAGTCCAACACTCTGTGTCACGTAAGAACATAAGAGAAGCCATGTTGGATCAGACCAATGGCCCATCCAGTCCAACACTCTGTGTCACATAAGAACATGAGAGAAGCCATGTTGGATCAGGCCAATGGCCCATCCAGTCCAACACTCTGTGTCACATAAGAACATAGGAGAAGTCATGTTGGATCAGGCCAATGGCCCATCCAGTCCAACACTCTGTGTCACATAAGAACATAAGAGAAGCCATGTTGGATCAGGCCAATGGCCCATCCAGTCCAACACTCTGTGTCACATAAGAACATAGGAGAAGCCATGTTGGATCAGGCCAATGGCCCATCCAGTCCAACACTTTGTGTCACATAAGAACATAAGAGAAGCCATGTTGCATCAGGCCAATGGCCCATCCAGTCCAACACTCTGTCACATAAGAACATAAGAGAAGCCATGTTGGATCAGGTCACTGGCCCATCCACTCCAACACTCTGTGTCACATAAGAACATAGGAGAAGCCATGTTGCATCAGGCCAATGGCCCATCCAGTCCAACACTCTGTCACATAAGAACATAACAGAAGCCATGTTGGATCAGGTAACTGGCCCATCCACTCCAACACTCTGTGTCACATAAGAACATAGGAGAAGCCATGTTGGATCAGGCCAATGGCCCATCCAGTCCAATACTCTCTCAAAGAGTGGCAAAAAAACAAACAAACAAGTGCCATCAGGAGGTCCATCAATAAGGCCAGGACACTAGAAGCCTTCCCACTTCTGCCCCCCAAGCACCAAGAATACTAGGGTTGCCAAGTTCAATTCAAGAAATATCTGGGGACTTTGGGGGTGGAGCCAGGAGACATTGGGGTAGAGCCAGGGGCAAGGGTGTGACAAACATAATTGAACTACAAAAGGAGATTTTGCACCAGCTGCTCCACGCTGCCATTGTGCACTGGGGCAAACTGCAACTTGCCGCACCACAGCGTAAACCTGTTTTTTCAGGTTTTACACTGCAGCACAGCAAACTGCGGGTTGCCTTGGTGCAAAATGGCAGCGTGGAGCAGCTGGCGCGAAATCACTAGCTTGCTACGGAGAGAAACAAAAGCCTGGCATGAAGCAAGGTTAGTGTGGAATCAGCCAATGTCTGTGCTGTAGCAATCTTGAGTATGCTGTTCAGGTGTTGTTCAAGTGTGTGAACAACACCTGTGGGCCTGATAAGACCCCTCTGGGGGCCTGATCTGGCCCCCGGGCCGCATGTTTGACACCCCTGGTGCAAAGCTTTGTGTTTTCAAGGCAAACGATTTCTTTTCTTACATTTAGCCTCATCCATTTCAGTGCCCTGTGGCGCAGAGTGGTAAAGCTGCAGTACTGCAGTCGGAGCCCTCTGCTCACAACCTGAGTTCAATTCCAGCGGAAGCTGGGTTCAAGAAGATGATGAAGAAGATATTGGATTTATATCCCGCCCTCCACTCCAAAGAGTCTCAGAGTGGCTCACAATCTCCTTTACCTTCCTCCCCCACAACAGACACCCTGTGAGGTAGTTGAAGATATTGGATTTATATCCTGCCCTCCACTCCGAAGAGTCTCAGAGCGGCTCACAATCTCCTTTACCTTCCTCCCCCACAACAGACAACCTGTGAGGTGGATGGGGCTGGAGAGGGCTCTCACAGCAGCTGCCCTTTAAAGGACAACCTCTGCCAGAGCTATGGCTGACCCAAGGCCATGCTAGCAGGTGCAAGTGGAGGAGTGGGGAATCAAACCCGGTTCTCCCCGATAAGAGTCCGCACACTTAACCACTACACCAAACTGGCTCTTTAGCTTGGAGAAACGTTGACTGCGGGGTGACATGATAGAGGTTGACAAGATTATGCATGGGATGGAGAAAGCAGAGAAAGAAGTACTTTTCTCCCTTTCCCACAATACAAGAACTCATGGGCATTCAATGAAATTGCTGAGCAGTCGGGTTAAAACGTATAAAAGGAAGTCCTTCTTCACCCAAAGGGTGATTAACATGTGGAATTCACTGCCACAGGAGGTGGTGGCGGCTACAAGCATAGCCAGCTTTAAGAGGGGATTGGATAAAAATATGGAGCAGAGGTCCATCAGGTAGCTGGCTCCAGGTTGACGCCGTCTTCCATCCTTCCAAGGTTGGTAAAAGGAGTCCCCAGCTTGCGGGGGGGGGGGGGGTGGAAGCGTAGATGACTGGGGAAGGCAATGGCAAACCGCCCCGTAAAAAGTCTGCCGTGAAAACCTTGTGAGAGCAACGTCACCCCAGAGTCGAAAACGACTGGTGCTTGCACAGGGGACTACCTTTACCTTTTTATTTCAGTGCCACACCTTTTCGGTGACTGCATGCATCCCACCTGAGTAGAATCCCTTCAAGCTATCCTAAAGCCAGCCCCGGAGGTTCTGTTCTCCCAACAGGTGAGGCCGGATTCAAGCTTTGCGGGGTGACAATGTGGCGGGCACACAAAATGCATCTCATTTGTGTCCCATTCCCCCCCCGCTATTTGCCCGGGGGAAAGGGCCAACCATTTAAAAAAAATGTAATTTGCAGGGTCTACGCTCTATCTGTCAGACGTAGGAGGAAGGAGTCCTCGTCTTGCAGTTTATCAGACACATGCCGCCCATCTGCTCGAGCCGGGGTCGAGGGGGGATTTGCTGGTAATCCTCTAGACCCATCTGTAGGGGGTTCGAAACGCTGACCATAAAGCTAGACGGGATGAAGTTTATTTAATTAAAATAAAACACTGCTCCAGAGGTTACTGGAAATTACTCTGGAGAAGAAATCATTGGTGGTGGTTGTTGTTTGTTTGTTTTTTTAAAGTATTGTGTCATTTCTTGGAGCGTGGCGGGCAGGGTCACTTTCGTATCGGCCCAGGATTGTGACTAAAAATAAAAGCTAGGGTGGGCGACCCAGTTTGGCACATGAGGTCAGCTCTCCACCTGTTGCCCCCGATATCCTGGATCGAATGATGAAGCCGGATCCCAGGCTACGAAGGGCCTCTCTAAATCTAGGGCAAATTGGAAGAGGACACAAATGAGCTCCAGGAAGGACACTAGGCAAACTAGGCAGTTATCTAGGGTGCCGGCAGGGTGGGTGCGCTGAATTCAGCCCCCCCTCCCCCCCTAGGCAAATATTGTTCAAGACTCCGCAGGGCCCGCACTTCATCCGGTAGTTGGTTCCACCAGTGTGGAGCTGCGATCGAAAAGGCCCTTTCACGTGTCCTTGGAAGGGCAGCTGCTGGGAGAGCCCTCTCCAGCCCCACCCACCTCACAGGGTGTCTGTTGTGGGGGAGGAAGGGAAAGGAGATTGTAGGCTACTCTGAGACTCTGTCCTTGAAAGGGCAGCTGCTGGGAGAGCCCTCTCAGCCCCACCCACCTCACAGGGTGTCTGTTGTGGGGGAGGAAGGGAAAGGAGATTGTAGGCCGCTCTGAGACTCTGTTCTTGGAAGGGCAGCTGCTGGGAGTGCCTTCTCAGCCCCACCCACCTCACAGGGTGTCTGTTGTGGGGAAGGAAGGGAAAGGAGATTATAGGCCGCTCTGAGACTCTGTCCTTGGAAGGGCAGCTGCTGTGAGAGCCCTCTCCAGCCCCACCTATCTCACAGGGTGTCTGTTGTGGGGGAGGAAGGGAAAGGAGATTGTAGGCCGCTCTGAGACTCTGTCCTTGGAAGGGCAGCTGCTGGGAGAGCCCTCTCAGCCCCACCCACCTCACAGGGTGTCTTTTGTGGGGGAGGAAGGGAAAGGAGATTGTAGGCCGCTCTGAGACTCTGTCCTTGGAAGGGCAGCTGCTGAGAAAGCCCTCTCCAGCCCCACCCACCTCACAGGGTGCCTGTTGTGGGAGAGGAAGTGAAAGGAGATTGTAGGCCGCTCTGAGACTCTGTCCTTGAAAGGGCAGCTGCTGTGAGAGCCCTCTCCAGCCCCACCCATCTCACAGGGTGTCTGTTGTGGGGGAGGAAGGGAAAGGAGATTGTAGGCCGCTCTGAGACTCTTTCCTTGCTCAGGGCAGCTCACAACATGTAAAACTTACAAATTACAATATAAAACATTGTCAAAACGATATATATAATTTACTAATTAAAAACATTCCAATTAACAATATAAAATTACAATAAAAATTAACATTTACAGTGCTATAGTCTCGATGTTCTCCTCGATCGTTTATGATGGCCAAATACAGTACATCAAACCACATTTAAGTCAAGGCCGTTTGAAAAAGGGTAGTCTTGCAGGCCCTGCGGAATTGATCAAGACTCCGCAGGGCCCGCACTTCATCCGGTAGTTGGTTCCACCAGTATGGAGCTGCGATCGAAAAGGCCCTTTCACGTGTACTCTCCACTTTGGCCTCCTTCGGCCCAGGGATTGTGAGCCGATTTTGTGTACCTGATCTCAGTACTCTCAGGGGCACATATGGGGAGAGACGGTCCCTAAGGTAGGCAGGTCCTCGGCCATATAAGGCATTAAAGGTAATAACCAGCACTTTGTAACGAATCCGGTATACAACTGGCAGCTGGTGCAGCTCGCGGAGCCCCGGCTGTATGTGCTCCCACTTCGGTAGCCCTAATAATAGCCTAGCCACTGCATTCTGCACCAGCTGCAGCTTCTGGGTTCGGCACAAGGGCAGCCCCATGTAGAGGGCATTACAGCAATCCAATCTCGAGGTGACGGTTGCATGGATCACTGTTGCCAAGTCACAAATGCCCAGTTTGCCCCCACTCCTGCACCTCCTCCTCCCTCGCTCCCTTTCAGTTTGCTGTAGAGCCAGTTTGGTGTAGTGGTTAAGTGTGCGGACTCTTAACTGGGAGAACGGGGTTTGATTCCCCACTCCTCCTCTTGCAGCTGCTGGAATGGCCTTGGGTCAGCCATAGCTCGGGCAGAGGTTGTCCTTGAAAGGGCAGCTGCTGTGAGAGCCCTCTCCAGCCCCACCCACCTCACAGGGTGTCTGTTGTGGGGGAGGAAGGGAAAGGAGATTGTAGGCCGCTCTGAGACTCTGTCCTTGAAAGGGCAGCTGCTGGGAGAGCCCTCTCAGCCCCACCCACCTCACAGGGTGTCTGTTGTGGGGGAGGAAGGGAAAGGAGATTGTGAGCCGCTCTGAGACTCGGTCCTTGGAAGGGCAGCTGCTGTGAGAGCCCTCTCAGCCGCACCCACCTCACAGCGTGTCTGTTGTGGGGGAGGAAGGGAAAGGAGATTGTAGGCCGCTCTGAGACTCTGTCCTTGAAAGGGCAGCTGCTCGGAGAGCCCTCTCCAGCTCCACCCACCTCACAGGGTTTGATTCTCCACTCCTCCACTTGCAGCTGCTGGAATGGTTTTGGGTAAGCCATAGCTCTGACAGAGATTATCCTTGAAAGGGCAGCTGCTGTGAGAGCCCTCTCAGCCACACCCACCTCACATAGGGTTGCCAAGTCCAATTCAAGAAATATCTGGGGACTTTGGGGGTGGAGCCAGGAGATACTGGGGGCGGAGCCAGGAACAAGGGTGTGACAAGCATTATTGAACTCCAAGGGAGTTCTGGTCATCACATTTAAAGGGGCAGCACATTTTTTTAAATGTCTTTCTTCCATAGGAAATCATGAAGGATAGGGGCACCTTCTTTTGGGGCTCATAGAACTGGACCCCCTGGTCCAATCGTTTTGAAACTTGGCGGGTATTTTGGGGAGAGGCACTAGATACTATACTGAACATTTGGTGCCTCTACCTCAAAAAATAGCTCCCCCAGAGCCTCCGAAACCTCCAGATCAATTCCCCATTATACCCTATGAGAAACGATCTCCACATAGGGAATAATGAAGACGTTTCCCTCTCCTCCACACACACCCCCTTCTCACAAATCTGATGTAGGGGATTGGCCTCTCTACTGACCAGCCAGCTTCTTCACAGCAACAAAGACACAGACACAGAAAGTTGAAGCCTTTCACCACCTCCGGAGGTGCAAAGGCACATGGTCCTTTGGGGCGGGGCAGGAAGCAGCCTGGGAAAGCTCCGGCTGCTGCGATGGAGCTGGGTGGGAAGGGGAGGGGCAAGGAGAAGCTGCTGCGATCCGAGGTGAGAAGCGAAGGGAAGGGAGGAGGAGAAGCATCGGGGATCGGTGGGAAGGGGAGAGGAGAAGCTGGCCCACCCAGCTCACAGGGTGTCTGTTGTGGGGGAGGAAGGGAAAGGAGATTGTGGGCCGCTCTGAGACTCTGTCCTTTGAAGGGCAGCTGCTGTGTGAGCCCTCTCAGCCCCACCCACCTCACAGGGTGTCTGTTGTGCGGGGAGAAGATAAAGGAGATTGTAGGCCGCTCTGAGTCTCTGATTCAGAGAGAAGGGGGGGAATAAATCTGCAATTCTTCACTAACCAAAGGAGTCTCAGAGCAGCTTTCAAATCTCCTTTCCCTTCCCCTCCACACAACAGACACCCTGTGAGTTATGTGGGGTTGAGAGAATTCTGACAGAAACTGCTCTTGAGCGGGAAGAGCCCTGAGAAAACTTGTAGTACAACACAGGTACCGGTGTATAGTGAAATTACTAAAAGAAACTCACCCATCAAATTAACACCTTCACATTAACAGTGTGTGTAGAAACCTTCTATTTAGTGCAGCAAACATATAATACACAATGTACAAATCCTATGCAGCTATTCAAAGCCCGAGCTCACAAGTCGCTTTCTTTCTCCTCCGATTAATCTTTTCACCATTCAAAATCCATAAGGCTACTGCCTTTAGTATATTTCAAGAACTCACGGATCTCCTTTCCCATCTGCTTTTCACAACAGACACCCTGTGAGGTAGGTGGGGCTCACAGAGCTCTCCTAGAAGCTGCCCTTTCAAGGACAGAGGCTCAAAGCGGCCTACAATCTCTTTTCCCTTCCTCCCCCACAACAGACACCCTGTGAGGTGGGTGGGGCTGAGAGGGCTCTCCCAGCAGCTGCCCTTCCAAGGACAGAGGCTCAGAGCGGCCTACAATCTCCTTTCCCTTCCTCCCCCACAACAGACACCCTGTGAGGTGGGTGGGGCTGAGAGGGCTCACCCAGCAGCTGCCCTTCCAAGGACAGAGGCTCAGAGCGGCCTACATTCTCCTTTCCCTTCCTCCCCCACAACAGACACCCTGTGAGGTGGGTGAGGCTGAGAGGGCTCTCACAGCAGCTGCCCTTCCAAGGACAGTCTCAGAGCCGCCTACAATCTCCTTTCCCTTCCTCCCCCACAACAGACACCCTGTGAGGTGGGTGAGGCTGGAGAGGGCTCTCCCAGCAGCTGCCCTTCCAAGGACAGAGTCTCAGAGCGGCCTACGATCTCCTTTCCCTTCCTCCCCCACAACAGACACCCTGTGAGGTGGGTGGGGCTGAGAGGGCTCACCCAGCAGCTGCCCTTCCAAGGACAGAGGCTCAGAGCGGCCTACAATCTCCTTTCCCTTCCTCCCCCACAACAGACACCCTGTGAGGGGGTGGGGCTGGAGAGAGCTCTCACAGCAGCTGCCCTTCCAAGGACAGAGGCTCAGAGCGGCCTACGATCTCCTTTCCCTTCCTCCTCCACAACAGACACCCTTGTCAGTGTCCTATTTTTTTAAGATGAATTGGAACTGACAAAGGATTGTAGTACAGATGTTAAAGCGTCATCAGGTGTAAGCCTTTAACCAATTTGGAACAGGATTGGCTAAGGCGACTTGAAATGCAGTAGCCTGCTCTCTGTTCAGTGTGGGATAGCAAGGATATAGTGTGGCATACTGTTGGATGGATATTGGAATTCATGACTGTGGACTGTGTATTGACTATTCTATTGGACTGTATCTGTACCTCTGCCTGGCTTTATTGATTGTAAGTGTATGACTATTGGACTGCTTCTTGACTTCGATATCTGCCTGACCCTAATACAGTTTGTTGAACCGGCTGTCTTTGTGAGTGTCTTTATTAGAACTGCAACTGAGACTGGTCTGACCAGAGTGGCCCAGTGGGACGCTTCTACTACTACTCTGTCAACCCTGTGAGGTGGGTGGGGCTGGAGAGGGCTCTCCCAGCAGCTGCCCTTCCAAGGACAGAGTCTCAGAGCGGCCTACAATCTCCTTTCCCTTCCTCCCCCCACAACAGACACCCTGTGAGGTGGGTGGGGCTGGAGAGGGCTCTCACAGCAGCTGCCCTTCAAAGGACAGAGTCTCAGAGCGGCCTACAATCTCCTTTCCTTCCCTCCCCCAAAACAGACACCCTGTGAGGTGGGTGGGGCTGAGAGGGCTCTCACAGCAGCTGCCCTTCAAAGGACAGAGTCTCAGAGCGGCCTACAATCTCCTTTCCTTCCCTCCCCCAAAACAGACACCCTGTGAGGTGGGTGGGGCTGGAGAGGGCTCTCACAGCAGCTGCCCTTCCAAGGACAGAGTCTCAGAGCAGCCTACAATCCCCTTTCCCTTCCTCCCCCCACAACAGACACCCTGTGAGGTGGGTGGGGCTGAGAGGGCTCTCCCAGCAGCTGCCCTTCCAAGGACAGAGTCTCAGAGCGGCCCACAATCTCCTTTATCTTCCTCCCCCACAACAGACACCCTGTGAGCTGGGTGGGGCAGAGAGAGCTCTCACAGCAGCTGCCCTTTCAAGGACAGCCTCTGCCAGAGCTATGGCTGACTCAAGGCAATGCTAGCAGGTGCAAGTGGAGGAGTGGGGAATCAAACCCGGTTCTCCCAGATAAGAGTCCGCACACTTAACCACTACACCAAACACATGAAGACATGAACACATGAAGCTGCCTTGAGAGAACTTGTGGCGGCTCCAAGGTCACATCAACAGGTCTACATGGAGGAGTGGTGAATCAAACCCACTTCTCCCAGCCCTATGGCCGAGGACCTGTCTACCTTAGGGACCGCCTCTCTCCATATATTCCCCAGAGAGCACTGAGATCTAGCTCCCAAAATCTTTTAAAAATCCCTGGACCTAGGGAGGCCAGATTGAAAACAACCCGAGAGCAGGCCTTCTCAGTAACGGCTCCTCACCGGTGGAACCAATTACCAGCGGAGGTTCGAGCCCTGCAGGACTATAATCAGTTCTGCAGGGCCTGCAAAACCGTCCTCTTTCAAATGGCCTTCAAGACTGAATCCTGAAATAACATCCAGCCATGTGATATACATCTGATATGTCTTGCATTATAGCACCTTAATTGTAATGGCCGAGGACCTGCCTACCTTAGGGACCGTCTTTCCCCATACGAACCCCAAAGAGCGCTGAGGTCAGCTGGGAAGAACTTGCTGACTATCCCCGGGCCGAGAGAGGTAAAGCTGCAGAGCACCCGGGATCGGGCTTTCTCTGTTATGGCTCCACGCCTATGGAACCAGCTTCCAGAGGATCTGCGGGCCCTGCGGGAATTTGAACAGTTCCGCAGGGCCTGCAAGACTACCCTCTTCCGACTGGCCTTCACCGATTAATGGAAACTGCTAGGGAAACCTATACGATAGCACCAGTATATTAATTTTAAAGATTTTATGGATTTTAGAGTTTTGTAGAATTTTAATTGATGTGTTAATTAGTTATGTTTAAATACTTTGTAAACTAATGCATTGATTATGTTGTTAGCCGCCCTGAGCCTGCTTTGGCAGGGAGGGCGGGATATAAATAAAATTGACTTGACTTGACTAATGGTTTTAATTAATTAATTAATTAATTTAATGTATTTTATTGTATAATGTATTGCTGTAATCATGGCACTTTCCATGTCTGTGAGCCGCCCTGAGCCTGCCTCGGCGGGGAGGGCAGGCTATAAATAAAAATTATTATTATTATTATTATTATTATTATTAGAAGATGAGTCTGTCCCCTTGACCGCTACACCAAACTGATTCTCTAAAACTGAGACTAAAAACTGAGTCAGATGCAATCTAGATGTGTGCCGCAAGATTGGCCATAGAATCATAGAATTGTAGAGCTGGAAGGGGCCAGACAGGCCAAAACATAGAATTCTACATAGCATTGTAGAGTTGGAAGGGGCTAGACGGGCCAAAATTATAGCTTGTGTCCAGACCACAGAGATTAATTCCCCTGGAGAAAAGGGAAAAAGAAGAAGACTGCAGATTTATACCCCACCCTTCTCCCTAAATCAGAGACTCAGAGCGGCTCACAATCTCCTTTCCCTTCCTCCCCACAACAGACACCCTGTGAGGTGGGTGGGGCTGAGAGGGCTGTCACAGCAGCTGCCCTTTCAAGGACAACCTCTGCCAGAGGGATGGCTGACCCAAGGCCATTCCAGCAGGTGCAAGTGGAGGAGTGGGGAGGGACGGTGGTAGAGCATCTGCTTGGTAAGCAGAAGGTCCCAGGTTCAATCCCTGGCATCTCCAAAAAAGATCCACGCAAGTAGGTGTGAAAAACCTCAGCTTGAGACCCTGGAGAGCCGCTGCCAGTCTGAGAAGACAATACTGACTTTGATGGACCAAGGGTCTGATTCAGTATAAGGCAGCTTCATATGTTCATATGTTCAAACCCAGTTCTCCCAGATAAGAGTCCGCACACTTAACCACGACACCAAACTGGCTCTCCCTTACCTCACCAAACAATCTCCTTTCCCTTCCTCCCCGACAACAGACACCCTGTGAGGTGGGTGGGGCTGAGAGAGCTCTCCTAGCAGCTGCCCTTTCAAGGACAACCTGGCCAGAGCTATGGCTGACCCAAGGCCATTCCAGCAGGTGCAAGCGAAGGAGTGGGGAATCAAACCCGCTTCTCCCAGATAAGAGTCGGCGCACTTCAACTGTAGTGTATCGGACTCAGCGCAAGCGCCGCGCGACCCGAGCCACCCTCGGGTCGCCGTGCGCAGCGCGGGAAAAGCCACCGCCAATCCTGACCAAGGGCGGGAAGTTTAACTGGCCAGGATTGGGCTGGCCAGCGAAGGGGATGTTCCGGGATGCATGTATATATTAGCGGACCCGGCCGCGTGTTCTCAGTTTTTGTGATGTACCAGCCAATAAAGACCTATGCCTTCACCACGTCTCGTCTCCCAGTACATTACACTGGCGACGAAGGTGGGATGTAGATAGGTCCGGCCGCCCCGAGGGGAACCTGACCGGGCCGGAGACGAGGAAGGCGTGAGACCGCAGGATCGCACAGCCCGCCGCCACCATGGCGAACTCTACGGTAACGACGGGCCATCTTGCGGAATTCAACCCGGAGCACCCCGAGAGATGGGAGACCTACACAGAAAGGGTCGAGTGCTACCTGCGGGCGAACCTGATCGAAGATGACGACAGGAAGAGAGACGTCCTGCTGAGCGTCTGTGGAGAAGAAACTTTCGAGATCGCACGAGGCCTCTCCGCTCCAGCTAAGCTGACCGAGAGGACCTACCGGGAAGTCGTGAGACTCCTCACGGGCCACTTTTCGCCCCAACCGTCCATCGTCGCCCGCCGATTCCTCTTCCACAAGAGGGACCAAAAGTCGGGGGAGACAGCGGCAGTCTACCTGGCGGCCCTTCGGCAGATCGCCGGGAACTGCAATTTTGACAAAAGGGACGAAGCCCTGAGGGACCGTTTCGTCTGGGGCCTCCGAGACGAACGACTGCAGCAGAAGCTCTTCGCTAAGGAGGAGCTCACGCTACAACAAGCCTTCAACGAGGCGACGGCGTTCGAGAGGGCCACCAAGGCGTTCGGCCAGCCACGCGGCGAAGCAGTCCACCAAGGAGAAACGGAGCTGGAAGACCGAGCAGAGGAAGAAGCGTTTCAGCTCCGGCGGCCTCAGAGAACGGACACACGGGCCCCCGCGAGACAACGAGCGACGGAGAGGGCCACCGCCACCACCGGTTCCAGGTGCGCCAGCTGCGGCGACCCCCACGAGCGACGGGACTGCCCGTACCGCAACCTGGACTGCCGCAGCTGCGGAAAGACAGGCCACATCGCCCGGGCTTGCCGGGCCAAGAACAGCCGCCGCCAACCGTCAGCGCATCACGACTCCCTGGACACACACACGACGGCATCCACCAGTCTGCAGGTATTGAACTTGCCCCTCTCGGCCCCAGACAAGGTCAAAATGTCGGTCCTAATCGAGGGCGCCCCCTGCATCATGGAAGTAGACTCGGGTTCCTCCATCTCTATCATTTCGGAGGAAACCCTCAAGAAACTATGTCCCCGCCGCCGCATCCAAACGAGGCCAGCGGACTTCGTACTGAGGGACTTTCAGAAGAACCCAGTACACATCGTGGGGTGGGCCCGGGTGCATGTAGAAAGAGGGGGTTTTAGGGGGCCCCTAGACATCCTAGTGGTCAAGCGCCAACTGACCACACTTCTCGGGTTGGCGTGGTTCAATCCACTGGGGATCCAGCTGGTGGGGGTGGACCACTTGCAGGCCAGCAATTTCGACGGGGTCTGCCGGGAGTTCCCCGAGGTCTTCGACGGGTCCTTGGGGAGCTACAAGGGTCCGCCCATCACCTTACCGATAGACCCAATGGTCAGGCCCATAAGGCTTAAAGCGAGGCGCGTCCCGTTCGCCCTTAAGCCTAAAATAGAGGCAGAACTGGACCGCCTAACAGCCCAGGGCGTCCTAGAACCTGTAACGTATGCGGAATGGGAGACCCCCATAGTAACGCCAGTCAAACCCAACGGGGAGGTTAGGATCTGCGCTGACTACAAGTGCACGATCAATAAGGCGCTGCAAGACAACCCCTACCCAGTCCCGGTGGTTAGCCACGTCCTAGCAGCACTAGCCGGGGCGAGGGTTTTTGGAAAGCTAGACTTAGCACAAGCATACCAGCAACTGCCGGTCGACGCTAAGACAGCGGAGGCGCAGACGATCGTGACCCACAGGGGCGCGTTCAGGGTTAAACGGCTGCAGTTCGGGGTCAGTGTAGCTCCGGGGATATTCCAGAGCATAATGGACTCTCTCTTGAAAGGGATCCCCGGAGTTCAACCCTTCTTTGTCGACGTTTTAATCGCCGCCCCCACCGAAGGAGAGTTCAGCTGCCGCCTGCGAGAGGTCCTCAGACGGTTCCAAGCGGCGGGGCTGAGAGTCAAAAAGGAGAAATGTTTGTTGGGTGTTCCGCGAGTGGAGTTCCTGGGGTTCGCCGTGGACGCGGCTGGAATTCACCCGACGGCGGACAAGACCAGGGCCATAGTCCAGGCCCCTGCCCCCAAATGCAAGGCAGAACTACAGAGTTTTTTAGGATTATTGAACTTTTATCATGCATTCCTGCCACACAAAGCCGCCGTGGCGGAACCGTTGCACCGCTTGTTAGATAAACAGGCCCCGTGGGTCTGGGGTAAACGCCAAGCCGCGGCGTTCCAGGCAGTGAAAGACCTCTTGGTCTCTAACGCGGTACTTCATCACTACGATGAAAACCTACCCCTGATCCTGGCTTGCGACGCCTCCCCCTACGGAGTAGGAGCGGTCTTAGGGCACCAACTCCCGGACGGGAGAGAGGCGCCGATCGCTTACTACTCCCGGACTCTGTCCCCTGCCGAGCGGAACTACGCCCAGATCGATAAGGAGGC